>NC_051086.1:98549990-98769963 GCF_004664715.2 Peromyscus leucopus
AGGTACAGAGGACTCCACGGGCCTGTCCACACAGGACTGGCAGTCGAGTAACACCAGGTGGGTGGACCACCTACGGAACCAGAGTCCCTGGAGTCTGACGGCAACGTCTTGACATCCGCCCTCATTGGCATGACCAGCCCTGGGGGTGGCTGGTTTCTTCCAGGCTCTCCCTGGGTTTGTGCAGCCTGGCTTCCCTGGGGAACAGGCCAAGAGCCTTGTGAGGACAGCCGGTGTTGGCAGGACAGGAGCATCCCGGTGGATGAGCCATATTGGTGTCCATTTGGGAAGTCAGAGGGCTGGATGCCACCAGAACTAGACAGGAACCCTTGGTCAAAAGGGAGGATAAAGCTAGAGTTGACTGCGGGGAAGATCCGAGACCGAGCAAGCCAGAACACAGCGGGGTGATAACCTCAGCTCCCCGGGGAGCTCATTGTTCTCTGGGGCCTGTCCGGTAGAGAGGTGAGGGTTCTGAGGGACAGCTAAAGGTCAAAGATGAGATTACAGCCAGAGTAACCACCTTCCACACACCAAGGGATGCCGTCCTGCCCACCAGGGACCCACAACAGTTCATCCCCGTGGGTGGATTGTGAAGAACCAAGCCTGACTTTAATCCTTCTATCAGGAGGCAAGTTGTTGGAGATGGGGGCGGGAGGGTAGACAGTAGGGCCTGCAAGGGCTGACAGTAGGGCCTGCAAGGGCGGAAGGGCCTGCAAGGGCTGACAGTAGGGCCTGTAAGGGCAGGCTTGTCTTTCTCTTCTTGTCTAGTTTCCCATCTTGAGAAAGAAAAAAAAAGAATGACCAGGGTAAACAAAGGCTGTGGAAACTCCCAAGCATGATGGGAGTCTCACCCCAGTGCCTAGATGCCCAGCAGTGCCCCTTCCAGAATATTTAGGTCATACAGACAAGGTCAGCCCCAGAGCAAGAGTCAAGAAGGAGATCTGACGAGAAGAGAGACCCTCAGCAAGAAGGGAGTGGCCCGGAGGAGAGGGAGGGGTGTGGACGGGAGGCCCTGCTTTGACACGATGCAGCAGACAGTGGAGCTGACCCCACCAAAAGGCAGAGGTGGCCAGGAGGAGGCTGGGGGTGGGGGCTGCCTGGCTGTGGCATGCTTTCGGAACCCGAGGAACTTGAATTGCGACGACGGGAAATGACAATAGGCTGCTGAGCCGCTGAAGGAAGCCAGGTGGCTCAGGCTGGGAGGGGGTGGGGCACTGCAAGCGTCTTGAGGATGACAGAGACAGCCAGAGCTTTGATGGGTGGTGGCAGGCTCAGCTCTGTCTCTCTGAAGATCTTTGCGTTTGGTGGCATCTGCATCACCGACGGAGGTCTTCTCGGTTCATTTACTTTAATTTGTAATGGGTGGTTCTTCCTGAAGGGCGAAATAAAATGATAATAAAGACCCGTAGCAGGCTCAGAGATCCACAACTGAGCTTTCTGTGAGAGGTGAGCCCCAGGCCCCAGAACCTTCCTTGAAGACACTGTTCTCTACCAGTCTCATTGACTCAAGGGAAGCTGATGTCTCAGGAAGGGCACTTCACAGTTTGGACGGACTCGATGCAGGCAGCCTTGATCCAGACAACCACCAGTGTAAACATTCCAGGGAGCCTTCGAGAGCAATGGGGATTGTAAAATGGAGTCTATAAGTCTCAGGCATAGCACATGCTCTGCTCTACCCAACTAGCCCAGGCTGGATCATGAGTCCGTCTTCCCTTTGCCAGTTTTCTCTACCCTTATTACCCAGGAGTCCTTTCAGAACAATGCAGTTTCCTTCTGGATCCTCACGCGGGCCTCCCAGCTGCCCCCCATCCCAAGGCTGCCCATCTTACTGTCTTTAAAGTGGCTTTCCTAAGGTGCAAATGCTGCCCCTGCTTATAAGACCTTCAGGCCTCTCCAGGACCAATCAGATCAATCAGATGTCCCTTAGCAGGCACAATCCCCTCCCCCTGACCTCCCCCCAATAAGGTGGGTTTTAGTGGTGTGCGCCTGTAATTCCAGCACTCAGGAGGTTGAGGCAGGAATATCAGCAGTTCCAGTTTGAGGTGGCCTCCGTTACATAAGACCCCGCTTAAATAATTTCAAAACAAAACAAGCAAACAAAAACAAATAAAGCCTTCTAAAATCTGGCTTGTCTCATGCTCTGTGGTCCTGATATTGGACCCCAAAATGTTCCCAAACTCAGCTGGTCCCTCGTGTCACACGGCCACTCCTCGGACAGTTCTGTTTTTGAATATCCTTCAGCTTCCACATGAGAAATGTCTATCCACCCTTCCGGTTAAATTAGTCCTTAGTGAAGCGGTGGTGGCGAATGCCCTTAATCCCAGCACCCGGGAAGCAGAGGCAGGTGGATCTCTGAGCTTGAGGCCAGCCTGGTCTACAGAGTGAGTTCTAGGATAGCCAGGGTTATACAGAGAAACCATCTTAAAAAACAAACCAACAACAAACAAACAAAGGAAAGAAAGGGAGGAAGGAAAAGAAAAGAAAAAGAAGCAGTGTTTCATGTAGCCCAGGCTGCCTCAAATTCGATGTAGTCAAGGATGAGTCAGAATTCCTGATCCTCCTGCTTCTATCCCAGTACTAGGATTACGAGCATTACTCCCACACCCAGCTAATGCACATGCTTTAATGAAAATACCCATGTGCGCTACTGTGAGTTATTCAGGTTTACATTGCCCATTTGGGGTTAGCTAATGAGATGGCTATAATGAAGGGTTTTGTTTTGTTTGTTTATTTCTGTTTGTGTTTTTACATAGTCTCACTCTGTAGCCCTTGCTGGCCTGGAACTCACAGAGATCCACCTGCTCTGACTCCTGAGTGCTGGGATTAAAGGTGTGTGTACTGTGCCTGGCAGTGATCTTTGAATATAACAAGAGCAGTAAATGTTTTGACAGCTCATAGGATGATGGTGTCCCGGGCTCACTGTCCCCGTCACACCCTGGATAACACCATCTGTTTAAAACATGACTGTGCTCTGTAATCCCAGTCCTTAGGAGGCTGAGGCAGGAGGATCAACGTAAGCTAGAGGTTAGCCTGTGCTACATAATTAGATCCTGTCTCATATACAGCAGAAAGGATTGCACTGGAGCATGCCGGGCCTGAAGGTCTGGCTGGCAGGCGCTATCGCCGTACTTTGTTGAGGGTGGCCCCTCATGCGTGTTTTTCCATGTTAGGATACACACTTTCCATTTCCTACTGTTCAGCCAGTGCTTTCTAGGAGATGGGACTCAGAACAGGGGAGGGAGGGAGAAAGAGAGAGAGAGAGAGAGAGAGAGAGAGAGAGAGAATACCCTGAGTCTTACAATGAAGAAAACATTGTCCTCAAGGAAGGACATCCATCAGCCTGGCCCTAAAAACTTTAAGATGGGAGTTGGGGGATGGGTGGGTATGGTATGCATATGTGTGTGTGTGTGTGTGTACGTGTTGTGTTTCTATGTGATGTGTATATGGGGTGTGTTTGGTAAATGGGTGTGTATGTGGGGTAGTGTGTATGTGTGTGGTAAATGGGTATGTGTGTGGGGCATGTGTGGTGTGTGGTATATGGTGTGTATGTAGTGTGTGTGTGGTATATGATGTGTGTGTGTATGTGATGTATACATGGGGTGTCTGTGTATGTGATGTGTTGGGGTATGATGTGTATGTATGTGGTGTATATATGAGGTGTGTGTTTACGTGGTATCTGTGATATATGGCTTGTGTGTGGTGTGGTATGAGTGTGTGTATGGGGTGTGCATGTATGTGGTATGTGTGTATGTTATGTATATGTGTATGTGTACAGTGTGACGTGTGTGTATATGGGATATGTGTGTGTGGTGTGCATATGGGGTGTTTGTGCATGTGGTATATTGTATGTGATATATGTATGTATATAGTGTGTGTGTGGTGTGGTATGAGTGTGTGATGTGTGGTGTGCGTGCATGTGTGCATTCATACATGCGTGCATGTGTTGAAGAACTAACACAAGCTCAGCAGACGTGCAGTACCAGCCCCTACGAATCCTGAACTCCCCTCAGTGCTGGAATTAAGGGGGCCTGAATCTTGTTCCAACAGCAACTCCTTTTTTCTGCCTGTACCCTCCTACCTTGGAGCCATTAGCAATGTGTCTGAACACACACAAAAGGCTTTGCTGATGCCCAAGTGGACCAGTGGGTCACGCAGGGGAGCAAGAGCTGGGTGGGACACCGACAGTCCAGAGGCGAAGTTCTCCAGTCCATGTGGTCCCCTCAGTCACCAGCCTGAGCTGATGGGAAGGGAGCGCTTGGAAGAAGAGGCACTGGGTGTCCCGGTTTCCTTTAGGGGGCTGGGGGGGGGGGCAGCAGCAGGCAGGAGGGGGGGGGCAGCAGCAGGCAGGAGCGGGGTGATGCTGCCGTCTCAGCTGTAGCTCTGTTTGAGAACACTCCCGGGGTGGTGGCACTGAGCGAGGAGGAAATGGTGACAGTTCCAGGCGACACTGTATCTGCTTGAACTCGGGTATAAATAGACACCTCTGCCTTCTTCTCCTGGGCCAGGCCATGCTAACCTCATTCAGGGACCCTGAGGAGGCAGAGAGGTGTTCTCTGGTGAAGGAACACTCCTCCCCACACACACGCACACACACAACACAACTGGAAGTACCACATCACCTTACCAAAACCCCCTGCTTGGTCCCAGGCAGAGAAAAGGTCAGGGCTTGGGTGGGGACACTGCAGTCACAGTCCCTTCGCGCTTGGGCACTGGAAACGGTACAGTCACTTTGGGAAACGGTTGCCAGGTTTCTCAGGAAGTGGAACACACTCCAGCAGTCAGGGGGTGGAGGCAGGAGGATGGACAGTTCCAGGCCAGCTGGAGCCGCACAGCAAGACCTTGTCTCAAAAAAAAAAAAAAAAAAAAAAAAAAAAAAAAAAAAAAAAAAAAAAAAAAAAAAAAAGAAAGAAAGAAAGAAAGAAAGAAAAAGAAAGAAAGAAAGGAAAACCAAGGGCTGAGTGGTGATGGAGAAGTCCAAGGAAACTGTCTTCCAGACACAACAGGATTGATGCACATCCGGACTCCCAGAGACTGGAGCAGCATGCAGGAGACCTGCATAGGTTCTAGACAGATGGCTCACAGCACTGAGACAGGGAGGTGACACAGGATCTCACTGCTAACCCAGGAGCTACCTGCAGTTGATACCTGCTAGCAAAGGGGACATCCTTTTTTTTTTTTTTTTTTTTAAATAGAGACTCACTGGGTACATCAACCACACTCTACAGCAAGCCCCAGGCCCAAGAGTAGTTAGTCAACACAAGACGAACTCAATGGTATTTTTATGGACTTTTGGGTTCGTTTTGCTTTGTTTCTGCATTTTTTTATCCTATTGGTCTTTTGCCTGCTAGTTTTGCTTTTCAATTTTATGGAGTCTTGTTTCTTTTCTTTTTTTTTTCTTTTTTCTTTTTTGAAAGAGGAAGAGAAAGGAGTTGGTGGGGAGGAACTGAGAGAGTTGAGGGAAGGGGGAAACACTATAAAAATGCACTGTATGAAAAAATTTTAATAGCTGGGTGGCGGCGGCGGCGATGGTGCACGCCTTTAATCCCAGCCCTGGGGAGGCAGAGGCAGGTGGACCTCTGTGAGTTTGGGGCCAGCCTGGTCTATAAAGTGAGTTCCAGGACAGTCAGGGCTACACAGAGAAACCCTGTCTTGAAAAAACAAACAAACAAACAAACACAAACGAACAAAAAAGCACCAAGGGCTGTGGGTGAGTGTGAGGTTCTGGTTTGATCCTGAGAGAAGACAGAGAGACAGAGAAAGAGACAGACAGACAGACAGACAGACACACACACACACACACACACACACACAGAAAGAGAGAGAGAGAGAGAGAGAGAGAGAGAGAGAGGAACCATAAACATACCATAAACATAGGATTTAGCTACCCTATTTTTGTTACTAACACAACATGTTCATGCACAAAGGTTCATATGCAAAAGTTCATAGGCATTTTATTCACTACAAACCAGAAACAACCAGAATATCTAAACCCAGGTGAATGGATAAACAAATTCGATAGGACCATCCGGTGGAATATTACTCTACCACTAAAGAGCTGCTGATAGATGCAATGCTGTGGATGGTTCCCAGGTGCACCATGGTAAACATGGGACACAGGAGCTGATCCGTAGTGAACCTGGTTGCCGGGGGAGTGGGGGTTGGAGGTGTGGGGGGTGCGAGTTACTGACTGAGGAGGGGACATTGAGGGAAGCCTGCAGGGTGGTAAAAATGCTCTGCACCTGATTCACATGCATGTACACAAACACGTGTATCTGTCATTGGTCAGTATGCCTCAAATGGATACATAAATGTAAATCAGACCTCAAGGAAGCTGAGTCAAAAAAGTATTCCTAAACAGGTGGTGGTGGCACACACCTGTAATCCCAGAACTTGGGGGGGGGGGCTGAGCCTGGAGGCTTACCCCAAGTTCAGTGTCATCGGGGACTACGTAGTGGGCTCCAACCCACCACAGATCTGTCCTTCCCAAAAACCTGGGTGAGGGGGACAGAGCCTCCCCACATCAGGGTGGCTCAGGCCAACTCCTTTCCAGAAAACCCAACCAAAGACCAGGGACGTCTCCCTCGAGGCTGGGCGATAATGCCAGGCTGGAAAAACAGATCTGGAAAGGCAACCTGGAAAAGGCCCCTTCTCCACCCGGATCCTTCAAAGGCTGGAATTTCTGGCTGAACAAGAAGGCCTGGGCCAGTCCCCAGGGGCAGGCTCTCCTTAGCTCTGGGCAGCATGCCCAGCCACCCCTCACACAGGTGGCAGCTTACTGCCTAAGCAAGACGAGAGAGGGCCTGGGGACAGGTGCCCATAGTCCCGCTGGGAGAGCAGTGGGAGACGACGGAGAGAGGCAGCCCTGAGCCATCCCATCCTCAGCCAGGAGCCCTGGCTGGCAAAGCAGTTTGCAGTGGACAGAAGCCTGTCTAGTCACTGAGACCTTTACTCTGAGCCGGGCTGACTTTGCTGCCCCCCAGAGAGGGCCAGGAAGGCTCAGCCCTGGACTTTGAACTCTTGGCCTGGTGCTCTTTCCTCCACACAGTCAGGCTCCCAGAACTTGGGCAGAACTGCTAGCAAGAGCTGGTTCTGAAGAAACAGAGGAACAGCCCACGAGGAGAGGAAATGGGTGGGGAATGTGAAGAAAGACCAGAAGTCTAGGCAAGAGGCAGCCCTGACCCCAGGTGTGGGCCAGAGCCAGCTGAGGCCAAGCTTTCTCCCTTCAGGACCCTCCTGACCACAGAGAGAACTTCAGAGGACCCTGTAGAGTCTGGCCCAGCAGGTGTCTGGCCACATGGAGTCCCGGGAGTGGGGGGGATGGTTTCCGGGAGCCCCTTCTGTCTGGGGGGAGATGGTTCCTGGGAGCCCCTTCTGTCTGGGAGGGCAGTTCCTGGGAGCCCCTTCTGTCTGGGGGCGATGGTTCCCAGGAGCCCCTTCTGTCTTGGGGGGGATGGTTCCCGGGAGCCCCTTCTGTGGGGGGGGATGGTTCCCGGGAGCCCCTTCTGTGGGGGGGATGGTTCCCGGGAGCCCCTTCTGTCTGGGGGGATGGTTCCCGGGAGCCCCTTCTGTCTGGGGGGGATGGTTCCCGGGAGTCCCTTCTGTGGGGGAGGGGGGCGGTTCCCGGGAGCCCCCTTCTGCCTGGCTCTGGTTGTCACTCTGTGTCACACTCCCCCATTCTCTGTTGTCACCTGCACCTGCTTTCCTGCCTTGCTCAATCTCTCCAGTCACAGGCTGTGTGTTCCCAGGGCTCCCTCTCTCTTATCTCCCAGTTGGTTCTGGGCCACAGCCTGAAAATACAAAATTAGTTAACTCTTCCTTTTCCTCAATCTCCTCCACAGCCCAGAGCCAGGGCTCAAGACCCCTGGGATATGGCCCACTTTTGCTAGGGGACCCCTGCCTAACTTTGTCACCCACTTTACGTCTCATTTATGAAAAAAGGACAGTTTTTCTTTTTCTGTACTGGGTATTGACCTGAGGGCCTCAGACTTGCTGGACAAGAGCTCTACCAAAGAGCTCTATTCCCAGCTCTCTCCTTTGCTATTGTTGTTGTTGTTTTGATTGTTTGCTTGCTAGGGTCTTATGTAGGCAAGGTTGACCTCGAACTGGTTATATACTAAGAGGATGATTTGAACTCCTGATCCTCCCGCCTCCAAATGCTGGGCTTGGAGGAATTACCCAACATACACATCTCTTCAGCTCTTTGTTTTTGAGACAAGATCTCACTCAATTGCCCAGTCAGGCTTTGAACATGAAATCCTCCTGCCTCAGCTTCCTGAGTAGCCGGGATTATTATAGGACTATGTCATCATCAGGCCTAGTTACATTGTGCCTTTGGATTATCCCAGCTCTCTATCCCCTCTCCTTCTCTCTCTCTCTCTCTCTCTCTCTCTCTCTCTCTCTCTCTCTCTCTCCCCACACTCCATGTCCAAATGTTTGAACGTTTCAGGGCCATCAGATAACACTCATCCAATAATTATGGACTCGTAAGCTGGTTTGGTAGGAAAACAATCTAGCCAGAGCTTCCGGGCCAGCTCTCATGGTCTGATTTCACATGAAACAGAATCCTGAATTAACAATTGCTGAAATGTATATTTACCACGTTCCCCGTTAAAGTTCCAGCAAAGAATCTGACATTTCAGTTAAGCCTGTGTAGCCTTCACATGGAGAAAGGTTTGGTTTCTGTTAGGCTCTTACAAAGACAAGGGCAGCTCCAGGCTCTTCCTCCTCCTTGCCGCAGGTCCGGGGTGGGAAGTGGGAATTTAAGAGTGGGTGGTCTTTAAGATTCCTCATGGGCAGAGCCTGAAAGCTGAACTAAAATATAAAAATGATCTGCTTTGAGCGGGGGTTAGCAAGCTCATTAGTTAACACATCAGTCAACCCTCAGCCTATGCTCTGGCCTCCCTGCTGCTGTAGTAGAAAATGGCCTACCCAGATGACCCTGTCCCCCATTACCCCCAAGCCTCCACGCTCCTCTCCTGCCAGCTCGGCCACAGTTAAGGAAAGGTCAAGAGCTAAGGGCTGTAGGAGCAGGAAGGACATCGCCTGGGTGCTGGGAACTAAGGCGGCAGGTATCTTGACAAGAAAGCCAGCAGGGAAGCAGAACCCTCCGCCACTGGTGTGTGGATGCAAAGCAAAAGTCCCTTAGCCCACTCCTCGAGACATGCTTTCATTCCATAGTTGGGTAAACTGAGGCCCTGGAGTGTTACTCCTCTGCCATTCTTTCTCTCTTTGTTTCTTGACAACCCTGTGTCTCAATGGACCAGAGCTAATGTCCTAGGTAGTACAGGGTAAAGCTGGGTTTCTAGACTGCTTTGCCTAGAAACTCCCAGATCTGTGGTTTATGTCCATTTCACCCTGGGTAGCCTGGGGCAGCCTTTCCAAACCAGAGCATCTTTTCCCTCTGGGTGGAGTCCCCCGCCTTGCATCTTGGCCATCAATCACTCAGGCTCTGTGTCTGACTCAGGGCACACACACACACACACACACACACACACACACACACACTCGTCTTCAGCCCCTCCACCCACAGACCACACAGCCTCCTGGACCCCAGGTCAGCCCTCAAATTCACCATCTCTCATTCACGGGCTGTGGGGGCTCCATCACAGCCTCCTGGAAACCTTCAGTGTATGGGAGGCAGAATGGGGAGGCAATAGAGGATTTCTAGGAGGAAAAGACAGGGGGGACCTTTCATCAGGCCAAGCCCTTCATTTCACTGGTGAAAAAATTTTGAGACCCAGGAATATAAAGTACCTTTCTTTTTTTTTAAAGTACCTTTCTTAAGGTCACCCAATAGGCAGAAGTGAGTGGCATGTTTTGGGGCCAGTAATACTCTCCCTCTGCACTTATGCCCCCTGGTCTCCACATCGGGGTCACATGGAGCTCCTTGTGCTAAACTTGCACATGCACACACACACACCTGCATCTTTCTCTAGGCAGCCACAGCCATCTTCACCTCACCTGCCCCCACAGTTCCTGATGCCGCCCAGACCCATCTCAAATGCCACTTCCTTCAAGCAAACCCTCTCCAAACACTCCCCTTTGCCCTGCCCTTCACATTGCCCAGGCTGGGTTAGAAACCTTGTCTCAAAAAAAAAAAAAAAAGAAAGAAAGAAAGAAAGAAAAAAGAAAAAAATTACCCTTGTGTACCTCCTCCTTCAGGAAGGCGGAGCTCAGATCTCCAAGAGCAGCCTGGTCCATGCCCGGCCTGTCTCAGATGTTTAGCAGGTATTTCTGGAAATATTTAGCAGGTATTTATCATGGTGTGTATACTGTCATTATGAATGGCCAGAACTGAGTCAGCCACCATGCTCAGCAGGCTGCTCTGACTCCTGCGTCTGCATATCACAGCAAGCCGAACACTGGCCCCATTTCACAGGCAGGAGAACCGGGGCTCCGAGTAAATCAGCAGCTGGCCCCTTGTGTCTGGAAGGACCCAGAGCTAGAGCTCAGTGGCTTCTGTGTACCTGGGAGCCAGCTGAGGAGCACATGGGGGTCACTCTTCCAGCCTAAATGACCCTGTGTCCCAGGGTCCCAGGATGAGTCCCCTCCAGGCCCCTGCCTCATCCAGAGGCTGCCCTGCTGGTTTGCTACCCGAGCATGGCCAGGTGACAAGCGTTCTCTGCTGGCCGCCTGCCACAGGGACACAGAGTACCTGCACACACAATCTCTCTTTGTCCCCTGCTGGAGACTGCAGCGAGGACAGGCCAAGGGCAAGGTGCTAAGGTGGCAGCAGTCTGCCTAGCCTGGGTGTCCTGCTCCCTTTCGACTGGGGCTTCCTGCTGGCACCGTACCCTGAGCTTGCAGGCTGGACAGGGGAGCATGGAAGGGAGACTCAGAACTTTGTGAGGAAATGTGGGACAACGGTGGGGTTCTCCTTGCTCATGAAACCTGGGTTCCCTACAGCTAGTCTTCAGAAGAATTTGAGGGGTTTCACTCCCAAGTGTCCCTTAAGCAAGACTCATTGAAGCCAGGTGTGGTGGCAATACCTTTGATCCCAGCATTGCAGAGGCAGAGGCAGGTGGATCTCTGAGTTGAAGGACAGCCTGGTCTACAGAGTGAGTTCTGGGCAGCCAGTGACACAGTGAGACCCTAGCTCAAAAAAAAAAAAAAAAAAGACTCATTGAGAATTGGGAGTTGGCATGCTGGAATCCCAGCATTCAGGAGGCTGGGGCAGAGGGATTGCTGTGAGTTTCAGATGTGTATCTAGAAGCCAGCTGAAGACCTCATCAGAGCCAGGATTGCATAGTGAGACTCCACCTCAAAAACAAATGAGATGCCAGGTGGTGGTGGTGGTGGTGGTGGTGGCGGCGGCGGCGGCGGCGCACGCCTGTAATCCCAGCACTCGGGAGGCAGAGGCAGGTGGATCTCTGTGAGAAACCCTGTCTCGAAAAACCAAAACCAAACAAACAAAAAACAAATGAGACAAAAGGGTGCATTGGAAAGCAATGGCTCCTTTTCTTCCCATGAGCCAAGTCCTTGACCCAGATGCTGGGGCTACCAAATGTATCATCTCTGCTACCACTCTTGCTCCCTCCTGAGAAGGGGACAGGGGCTCACCCCATGCACCAGACTGTCACTGACATCAGCTTGCTTGATTCTCGGGAGGATTTGAGCACTTCTCCCCATTTCATAGATGAAGACACCGTGGCTCAGAGGAGACCACGCGGGTGCCCCCAGCGTGAGCCAGCTGGCATTTGAACTCTGGCTCTGGTGGCTGCAAAACCTCTTCCCTTGGGATCCCCCTCTCCACCCGCTACAGTCCATGTCACTCCAGGGAAGCCCACAGCCCAACAGCCTGTTGTCCCCCACTGCCTGGCACTGGGGTGTCCCCAGAGTGTGGAGAACACACCGGCCACCGGCCAGCCGGGTACATGGCAAGAGGCAGGCCACCCAGCTGTGGCTCCCTCCTGATCTGTCACTGGGGACGACAGCACAGCCACCTGAAACCACCTGTTTAGTGTTGCTGTCTTTGTTGGTTCTGAGCCAGGATCTCACAGAACCTAGGCTGGCCTTGAACTCTATGTCGCTGAGGCTGGCCTCAGACTCCTAATCATCCTTTCTCCACCTCCCAGGTACCACCATCACGGACATTCGCCATCACCTCTTGGAGTCATTGTTTGCTTTGATTTGGGGTTTCCCCTCCATTCCTGGGGATTCTGATGAGAATTAGCCACTGATCAGATCGCAGGATTGTGCGTAGCTCTGCAGGGCAGGCGGACGATAAGAGCTTGCTTCTGGCCTGTGGTCTGGGTGGGGATGGTTGGGGAGCGGGGGAGGGCTGGTGATGAAGAAATGACGCAGAAACCCACAGGAAGCTTCATCAGAGAGCCACGGAAGTAACACAATGAGAAGAGAAAAGCTTCTCGATTTTGGCTGGGCAAAGGCAACAGTGTAATTACCATCATTTATAAAAACTGCTTCAAGTTACCGTCTAATTCCCACAAAGCACAGCCGTGAGTATCTCATTAGCTATGTGTCGGATGAACTCTGTTAGATGGTTTACACGATGCTCATTCCTCCTTGTCTGTGGTTTCTAGAGCATAGCTGTCTGTTGACAACTTTTCTGCAATTAGAAAGCATATTTCCAGGCAAGTGTTTTAGTGAAAATCAGTTAACTTGGGATTGGCCCGGTTGCAGGGAAGACTCCCGGGCTTCCAGGTAGCTCACAGCTTTGGATACGCAAAGCGTGGAAGATGGATCTGGTGTCAATCTCAAAACAAACAAAACACTTGGGACTTTTGTATTACCTGAGTATCTATGTACATCTGTATTATTTTAGTGACATGTGGGTGCACAAATACACACAATGTCTGCTGGTGAGGGGTACCTGTTGTGGTTTTTTTTTTTGTTTGTTTGTTTGTTTGTTTTGTTTTTTGAGACAGGGTTTCTCTGTGTAGCTTTGGAGCCTTTCCTGGAACTCACTCTGTAGCCCAGGCTGGCCTCGAACTCACAGAGATCCACCTGCCTCTGCCTCCCGAGTGCTGGGATTAAAAGTGTGTGCCACCACCACCCAGCTCTGGTGTGTTATTTTTATTTTTGCCTCCAATACACTGAAACCCCCCAAATTGTTACAACCTAGGTTCTATTTTCCCCTAGAGGGAGAAACAGGTGCTCCCTGCTGCATGCACTAAGAGCATGGCATTTTTCTCCTGATCATAGGTGCTCCCCTCCCTCACCTGCCTTAAGGGGGAGAAGTGGCTGGCTGATAGCTTCCAGCTGTTAGGGAGATGGCAGGTGAACATTTCCAATTGGGAAGTGTCATGCCTTGCCCGGTCAGGGGAAGAAAATTATTAGCTAGAGCAGCAGAGCCTGGGCAGTGGTGCGAGGTAGAGAGGAGGGAGCAGCCCCCCCCACCCCCCCCCCCCGTCCGTCATCTCCCATGATGTCAATGCAGAGTCACTGTCACCAAAGGCTCAGGCCTTCCAGCAACCCCCTGTCTGCAGGAGCATTCATATATGACTTCCCTGGGAGAGAGCTCTGCACACACAGAGGATCAAGACCAAGGGGTGTGGAGGCCCAGGAGGAAGCCCAGCTTCAACAATCTTTGGAACTCTCTTTGGAGAGTTTTGTTAGTAGCTGTTATTTTTTTTAAGTAAAAACAAAAACAGGTAAAATTAATTTTAGGGATGTATTTTACTTAACACATCCAGAATTTTGTTTCCCCGGGCAATCAACACAAAAAATAATGAACTCCTTTACATATATGTTTTGTATGAAGTCTACCAAGACTTGTTTGCACAGTATTCTTGGGCTAGGGCTGTGGGGCAGGGGTAGGGCACTCACCTAGCATTTGGGAGAGCTTGGGTTCCATACCAGGAGCCAGACAATGAACAAATGTGGACCAAACCACATTGTCTTAGTATACCTCAGCTTACACTAACTCCTTTCCCAACACCAACGGCCACACGCCGCTCGGGGCTGCTTCACTGGACGGCACCAATCTCGAACTTTCCCTGTAGCCTGACATGCCTCACAGAGGAGATTATTTGGCCTCCTCTGACCTATTTGTCTTTGCCAGAAGCGGGAGCCAGTCATCCCTTGGGCCTGACTGACCCTCGCCTTTCCTTGTTGGCCTGAAAGAAAGGTCAGAGCCTCGAGGCCTCAGAAGGCCCTGCCATTCTGCTGGCCGTGTGACCTGTAGGAAGCCGCTTCCTCTCTCTGGGCGCTAGTCTCCTTCCCCAGCAGGTGAGGACCTCCATTAGAATCACTATCTTCAAGCAGCGAGGCTCAGGTTCCAAGGGAATCTCACGCTGAACCCCAGTGTATAAGCCAAGGAGAGAGGTGCCACAGTGTTGGGAGAGGGCGCCTGGGTCTGAACCGGATTCTGTTCTGTAGACAACTCACCTGGCAGGCCTGCAGTATGGAGGGTAAGGGTAAGAACCAATCCACACATCCTCAAATCCAACTAACCACCCAGCCTGGCTCTCTGCCTGCCTGCCTTCCGCTTAACATGGTCTCAAAGTAGCCCAGGCTGACCTCAAATGCTCTCGGCAGCCAGTGATAACCTTGAACTCCTGATCCTCAAGGTTTTGCCTCCTCAGTGCTGGGACTGCTGCTATAGTCATCATGCCCAGTTAATGCTGTGCTGGGGATCGAACCCAGGGCTTCATACATGCTAAGCAAGCACTCTACCCACTGAGGTGCTCGGCTGCCCTGCAGCTCACATGTTCACGCATCATATTCTTTTTTTTTTTTTTCCTTTTCTTTTTGAGACAGGGTTTCTCTGTGTACCTTTTGGATCCTGTCCTGGATCTCACTCTGTAGACCAGGCTGGCCTCGAACTCACAGAGATCCAACCTGGCTCTGCCTCCCGAGTGCTGGGATTAAAGGTGTGCGCCACCGCCGCCCAGCCACCCATCATATTCTTAAACATGCAGAAGTTCAACAACAGTAGAGCAGAGCCTTGTGAACCATGGGTATGAGACTGTAGCGACAAACTCCAAGGTCACGGTCCCCTCCGAAGAGGGAGGAAAGGCGATGGCCAGGAGATGGCTTCAATTTTGTTGTTAATATTTGAAATTTTGACGGAAAGAGCCCTAATGGGGATTCAGAGAAATTTTGTCATTTGCTTAAGCTTAGTAGCGGGTATGTGGTGATCTGATAGATTCCTCTGTCCTTTGCTCTAGATTGGAGATGTTTTTATCATTTCAGTGTATTATATGATCTCACTTCAGGCATGAAATTTTTCTTTAAATGCAGCAAAATGTAACACACACACACCCCCCACACACACTTAATAAGCTTTGAGTCTCTACATCCTTTTGGGGATCCTAGAGAGAAGGACCAGAGCCCAATAGTAAACACTGCACCTTGGGGAATCAGAGATGAGGGGGCCCAGGGGAGTGGGGAGACGGTCCACAGATCACCTGGCCAGGTGCTGGCTGATCAGTCGTGTCCCTGGTCCCCAGCCCCACAACTGTAGACACAGGTGGAGTAGACCTTTCTCCACCTGGTGAGGTGATCTGGGCTCGTCTGGTCAGGTATGTAGCGCTCACCGCCCATGCCTTTTTTATTTTAGACAAGAGCTTCTGTAATGCAGACTGGCCTAAAACTCCCTATGTAGCCAAGGATGGCCTTGAACCTCTGATTCTGATGCCTCCACCTCTGGAGTGCTGAGATTAAAGGCAATGTGGCACTGGATTGAGTCATTGTCCATTCATGAGTCATTGCTGGGGACCAGACCCAGGGCTTCGAGCACACCAGGCAATCACTTTCCGACGGAGCCACAGCTCGCCCAGCTCACTCCTTTTAAATATGCTTCCCCCGAGCCCGAATTCTGCCCCTCAGAGTCGCTTCCCCCCACACTACCTTGGAGACCCAGGTCCCCATCCGGGGCATGGGCAGGGCAGAGCAGGCAGGGGTCAGAGGTTGAGGGGGGTGGCATTCATGCACCAGGCTCCCCTGGGCTATCTGACCCCAGCAAACAGGTGCTGTTGGTTTGTTGGTTTGGCACCAAGTCCCGTAGGCTGGTTAAATGGTAACTTGTCTTCAGGAAAAGGAATGTGGCACCGGCTCACGCTGGAGCACAGGTGACATTTTGTTCTCTTCTCTTTACTGTCGATTTTTTTTTTTTGTGGTGTGTGTAAGTGTGCTCCAGTGAGTGTGCGTGTGCATGTGCATGCACATGCGTGTGCTCATTCTCACACATGTGGAGGCCAGTGGAAGATGTTTTGTACCTGCTCTGTCACTCAGCTTTTCCCCCGTGAGACAGAGTCCCTCGTGGAACCCAACACTAGAGAGGCTTTTTAAATTTTTTCTTTTTATTTCAACACTGGCTCTGGGCTTTCTACCCCGGGGTCTCCGGGCTTGCACTGAGAGCACTTTTTCCCATAAGTCATCTCACCAGTATTTTTTTTTTTCTTTTCTTTGAGACAATCCCAGTAAGTAGCCCAGGCTGCCCTGGAGCTCACTGCGCGTAGCCCAGGCTGCCCTTGAACTGCTGGCAGTCCCCTGAGGGTTGGGGTGACAGGTGTGAACCACCAGCATTTCTGTATCCTATTCCTCCCCAGATCTCCCCGTCAATGCCTTCTTAGCCAGGTGAGGAAGAGTAAGGATGTCTGCCCACTTAATGACAGACCACGAGCACCAAAGGCCTTTCCTTGTGTGATTTCGTCGCCAAGAGCTGCTATGCCCATTTTACAGGAGGCACAACTGAGGCAGAGGGTTGCGAGGTCACTTCTGAGTCATTCAGGCCTGACTAAATGTGGCTGAGCCAGAAACTGAGCAGTCTAGGGCAGGACCAGGGCTTCCCTTGATGTTGGAGAGAAGTTCTGCCTCTCAAACAACCAATGTTTCTGGGTGGGGCCTGGGCTGTAGCCATGTGCCAAGCAAGGGCAGCCTCTCCCTCGGCTGTGTCCCAGGGCCTCATCACCTCCCACACAATGCCCTAATAGGCAGGACATCCTCTAGTAGACAAGGGAAGACAATATGGGGGGCTTGTGCCAAGTGTCACAGCTGGTCAGCCCCAGAGACATGTCTGGACACAAAACCCAAATTTATTTTTAAGAAATACATTTGTGGATGGTTGGTGGTGGCACACGCCTTTAATACCAGGACGAAGGAGGCAGAGGCAGGTGGATCTCCCAGTTCGAGGCCAGCCTGGGCTACAGAGTGAGATCCAGGAAAGCCAGGGTTACACGGAGAAACCCTGTCTTGAGAAACCATATATATTATATATTGTGTGTGTGTGGGTGTCGGAGCATGTGTGCTCACGCACATGAGTATCGGGACACACGTGTGGAGGTCAGAGGACAACTGTGTGGAGTCAGTTCTCTCCTTCCATCTTTATGTGGATTTAGGGCATAAATCTTAGGTCACCAGGCTTACATGGCACGCATTTACCTGCTGAGCCATCTCTCTGGCCCCGCTCCGGTTTTTTTTTTTTTGAGACAGGATGTCATGCAGCTCTGTCCGTCCTGGAACCTGTAGCTGAGGATGACCCTGAATTGATTTTTGAACCTCCTGCCTCCACCTCCTCGGGGCGTGGATAACAGGTGTGCACCACCAGTCAGGTGGCACTGAGAACTGAACCCAGGGCTTCATGCAGCTAGACAAGCACTCTATGAACTGCGTTACATCCCCTCCCACACCTCCTCTCCCTTCCTCTCTCCTCTCTCGTTTTTCTTCTTTCTTTCTTTTTTTTGAGACAGCGTTTCTCTGCGTAGTTTTGGTGCCTGTCCTGGATCTCACTCTGTAGCCCAGGCTGGCCTTGAACTCACAGAGATCTGCCTGCCTCTGCCTCCCGAGTGCTGGGATTAAAGGCATGCATCACTGCTACCTGGCAGATGGTCTTTTAATAAAAAACCCAAAGCCAGATATCAGGATGAAAGCTGAAAGATCAGAGAAGCAGAACAGCCAGCCACTAGTTCTTACCTCTACAAAATCCTCAGCCTAAAGAGAGTGAGTTCCTGTTTCCTCACACCTTATATACCTTTCTCCGCCTAGACATCACTTCCTGGGATTAAAGGCATGTGTGCTTCCCAGTACTGGGATTAAAGTTGTATGCCACCACTGCCTTGGCTCTGTTTCCAGTGTGGCCTTGAACTCATAGAGATCCAGATGGATCTCTACCTCCCGAGTGATAGGATTAAGGGTGTGTGCCACCACTGCCTGACCTCTATATCTAATCTAGTAGCTGGCTCTGTCCTCTGATCCTCAGGCAAGTTTATAGGGTACACAACATATCACACAGCCTCTCCTCTCCAGTGCTGAGATTACAGGCGAGTACCACCATACTAGGCGTGGAATGGCTTTTCTTGACATGACAGCCACTTGGAGAGTAAGCGGCCTATCTGGACCTATGGAGGGTTTGCATGCTCCAAGAATAAAGGGCAGTCTTAGCCTTGCTGGCTGCTATCAAGTGGCCACTTCTCTGATGGAGAAATGTCCTGTCCTGTCGCCGTGTACCTACCTGCCCAGTGCTATAGTGAGATGAACGGGAGGAAGGCTCGCCCTGCCATGTGAGCAGAGGACCTTGTCCCTGGCACCTGGAGACTTAGAGATGAAGGTGCTGATCCCCCCCATCCCTGCAGACAGTGAGCCATGAGGCACCTGGGAAGGCGATGCTGGTCAGCTAGGCCTGGGTCACCTCTGGCCGCGTCAGAGACCTAGCTGTGACTCACTTTCCTTCTTGGTTCCCTGACAACAATACTTACCTTCCTCAGAAGGTCTCGTGAAGAAGCAATGGCTTAATGTGTGTGAAGGAGCCTTGGGTGGGGCCTGGCACACACCGTGGGCCCTTGGGAGCTCTGCCCGCGGCTCTCTGTGATTCCCTGTCAGCCTTAGAGGAGCAGGTGACCCAGGATTCCCCACGAGAGGTAGGGTGTGTTCCCCTTCCACCGTGGGGGTCCCCCGATGGTGGCTTTACTGAAGAATTTTCAAAGGCCAGCGGGAGGTGGATCCAGGGCCACGGGGAGGTTGAGCCAAGGACAGCTGCCCACAGCAGGCCACAGCCTGGCCTTGCTCTCCTGCAGGCTGATTTGGTTGCCACGTGAAACCTTGTTATGCAAATCAGCACGGGGTAAGCTCACTCCAGCCGAAGAAATAGGAATTGAACTCCACCCCGCCCCCACCCCGTGGCTTTTCCCCAGCTCCAGATGGCCTGGGTGAGTGAGATATGCTGGGCTCTTCCCCAGATGTGTGCGTGTCGAGGGATACCAGGCCCCATACACCTGGAGCCACCTGTCTGAGGGTGGAGACACAAGGTCCATTACACTAACGAGTGGGGAGCCTCCTCCTGCCACCTTTGACCCAGTTCCTCCATCTCTGAGGCAAAGGTAACAGAGTGTGGTTGGCCTCCAAGGCCCAAGGCTGACCACCATCTCTTCATGGGTTCAATCCGTTCCGGGCAGCAGCCAACACTCCCTTTGGCTGAGAGAAAGAGAGTGTGTCTCAGGTGCCCCAAGCTTGTTTCTGGGGTCCTTGGGCCTCTGTGTCAGCAGGGACATTCCTTCCCATGAGGCTTCTAGTTTTACGGTCCTCCGATGCCTGTTTCCTCCAGGGCACCCGATGGGTGACTCTGCCACCTCCAGGACACTGGACTGGAGCCACCTTCATAGAACCGGTTTGAAACCAAACAATGCCAGCTGAGCCAGAGGTGTCCGTGGGCCAAGAAGGGCAAAGGCTGCGGGGCCAGGGCAGTACCGTATCTAGGTACATATCCTTGTCTAACGGGGGCCTAGAAGGTGACCAACGGAGCTGTGGGGGCCTAGAGAGCAGGTGTCTTTCCTTACCCTGGAGGTAAAAGAAGGGGCTCCCGTGTGGGTGGGGGTGGAAGGGAGACAGGACAACGGTCTACAACCTTCTGAATAGATGTGTTGGAGTGGAGTGTTCTAGAGCAAAATGGCTGCCTGCAACCCCGGGTATCCTCTCCCCCAGCCGGAACTGGTGAGGGGAGGGAAGCATCTGGAGGGTGTGGCTCTGGGAGGAAACTGAGCAGAATGGCAGAAAGGGGGTCGAGCCCAGGCCCTGTCTAGAGCTCAGTTGGTAGAGTACTTTCCTAGCATGCTTGAAGCCCTGGGTTTGATTCCCAGCATTGCATAAACTGGGTATGGTGGCTCACAGCTGAAATCCCAGTACTCCGGAAGTCAGGAGTTCGAGGTCACTATCCTTGGCTCCATAGTGAGTTCAAGGCCACCCTGAGCACTAAATAAAATAAAACAGAAAGGCAGTGACCAATCTCCTTGCAGATGGACAATTTGAGGAGGTCCCAGCCCCTAGGAGGACAGGCCTAAGGGGCAAAATCCAGTGGCAGGAGTGAGTGAGCTGGTCGGCAGAGAGCTGGTCGGCAGAGAGCTGGTCGGCAGAGAGCTCAGTGGGCATTTGAATCCATCTAGCAGTGGCCCCAGCTGTGTGGACTAAGGACTTGGGGGCCCTCCCCACCATGTGTACTGGGGATAGGGAGGGACGGGGACCCTAGTCAGAATTTGGGATGGCTTCCGGCCTAGGGAACCTTCCGAATATGCACGTGAAGAGGAAGCCTGCCTGACTTTTCTGCTCCCTTTGCCTGGCACATACCCTGGGCCGTCTCCAGACTTGCTGACCTCAGAGAGCCCCGCCCCTCTAGCCTTGTGCCTCTGACTATTTATTTCCTGCAGAAGACTCAGGGTGTTGCCCACTGTGTCGAGAGCATTGGTGGCTCCACCCAGGGGCCCCCCAGAGGCCACAGGCTACCTACCCCCTGCCTACACTCCCATCCCCTTGGGCCTGGCATACCTTCCCTCTGGGCCTGGAATCACCATCTTAGAACCAAAGGTGAAAAACCAGGAAAGCTCTGAGCCACCATCCAGCCCCTGAAGTCTTGCATCTTCGATGCTACACCACATTCTACCCCTTCCTCCCCGGTAAAGTAGAGGCCGGGAGTAGTCCGTGGATAATTGTGACTTCTCCCCACCCAAGCCCAGGCTCACCAAGGGATAGAGATCACCGGGAGCCCAGTAGTCAAAGAGCCCAGGGCGCTCCCACATTTCCCTGGAAATCATTTAAAGTTGCCAGCACAGGAAAACGTCACAATGCGTCCCCCTCCCCCTCCCCTTCCCCCTTCCCCCTCCCCTGGGTGCCTGCATACTATGCGTGGTTTTAATCCACCCTTGCTTAAATGGATTGATTGTAAGCTCCCTTTGTAGGTGGGGAGGCCGACAAGCTCTCTCGGCCAGGCAAGGGCAGGGCTGGGTTTGGAATTCTGGACAGGCCCACCTATTCCAGCATCATCGCAGAGTCCCTGGATTGCCTTTCTCCACATCTCTGCAGTGTGAAACACCCAGGCGCCTCCATTCAGGGCCTGACTCTGTAGCCAAACGAGTCTAGTGATGTCATCGTTGCCATGGAAACCCTCCCCAGGCGTCAGGCAGGACCAACCTCCCCTGTGCAGTTTCCCTTTGTGTGGACTTCGCAATGCGTTGCCAAGGCAGTGAGGCCTGCTGGGTGAGTTGGCACCGGGCAGGGAAGGCAGACAAAACCCCACACTGCCTCCCAGCAACCGCCACTCACAACATGAGACAGGGGGCCACGTCGGCACTCCCTGGTCTTTGGGGGGAGTGCGGCAAGGCGGGTGGAGACCGGTTCAGAACCCCTTTGAGTGTGGTTGGTGGGAGCCTGTCACCTGGACCTGCTGGATCTGGATCTTGGGAAAGGGGCAGACCTGCTTGGCAGGGGGTGGAGAGGAATTGGTGGTTTGGCAGTGGGAGAGTGCAAGTCATTCTGAGAATCCCTGCTGAAGGAAGAGCTCCCCGGTGGGGCACATTAGCTGTGATCAGGGCCTTCTGGGCTCTCGGAATCCTCACAGCAACTCTAGGGAAGGAAACGGGAGAAAGGGGGTGCCTTTTGTGCTTTGAGCGTTGTTGTTTGTAGTGATTTGGGATTTGGGTTTCTTTGAGACACTAAACAGCTCAAGTTGACCTTGAACTTGAAATCTCCCCTGTCTTGGCCTCCAGTGCTGGGGTTGCGGGTGTGTGCTACTATCCCTGGCCTGTTTATTTATTTATTTGTATTTCTTATTATTGTCGCTAAACCTCATTTTGCCGTGGAAGACTCTGAAATGCACCCATAATTCTCCTGCTTGCCCATGGTCTAGATTCAAAAATTGGGTGGCAGGGGTGGGCGGTGGGGTTCAAGGTCCTACCCTGTGGCTTCCTCAGTCTGGATTGGCCCCACAGTCTGGAATCCATTAGTTTTAAAGAGTGGATACTAGAGTACCTTTGTAGAGTAATCCCACTGTTTACCTGGCCCCCAACTCCCAGACCTAAGTGAGGCTTTGGCCCAGGGAGAATCGCAGCGTCTACCCCTCCCCGCCTGCCTACAGAGGCTCCAAAACTATTGGCCAGTAAGGAAAGCCAGTGTCCTGGCCAAAGTCTACTGGGTCACCTCCATCACAGCCTTCAAGCCACACCCGCAAGGTCCTTTTGTCCTTCAAGCCACAGGGGCCTCTTCGGTCCTTGCTCACTTAAGAGGCTCCCGTTCCTTCCCTCTGTGGCTAGGTGGCCCTTGACATAGTGCATAAAATCTCCCCTCCCCCCCATGCCCCTGTTCTTAGAAGTCTCCAGGAAGAAACTTCATGACCTTTGCTGGTAAATGGCAAAGCTGTGTGCTTAAGGCTGAAGACTATGGCCTTCCTGGGTCCGCCCCCAGCCTTCCTGCTTTCTCTGGCATCTTCTGGCTTCAAGGCTGCCTTCCTCGGAACTTCCCAGAGGGGAGAAGGGGAGGGCTCCAGCTCTTCCATCTTGTGAGCTAGGCTACCTGTTCAGGCTGGGAGGAGACTGAGGCCCTGGAAGACCTGCTGTGCCGGGCCTGGCCTCCTCCTGCTCCACCTTTGCATCTCTGTTGAAGGTCAACAAAGTCCCGGTGACGTGGGCTGAGGGCTGAACTCACACCAGGGATGCCAGGAATGGTTGTGGGGTGGTGGGTTATGTGGCTCTCAGGCGGTGCTGGGTGTGTCTACAACCTCACAGCATCGGGCTCAACCATGACCCACCTCTGCCTGTCATTCTTTCATGAAGCAAGGCTTTTCCTGCCGTCTGTGCTCGAACTATGAAGGCTTTATTTTTCCCCCTTCCAAGAGTTCCAAACAAGCCAAATAGAATGAAGGGGAATGTATGAGACCAGACAACTCACCAAGGCATCTGCCCATACATCAGCGAGGGCAACACCTTTTGTGCTATTGGCAGCAGGTGGTCAGTACCAGGACAGGCCCCCGGCACTGTGACAAATACCTTTGTTCTGTTTTCCAAACTTCCTGTACTCTCTAAGACTGTGTTTTGGTAACAGACAATCCCAAGGAATGCTGGCCCTCCTCTTGAGAGCACGCAGCTTCCAGCCTCCTGGGAAGGGAGGCTGGTGTGAAGGTCAGCTCCGTCCTCTTCCCCTCCCGATAGAGGAACAAAAGACCAGTGAAAAGTGACCCAGTGAGGCTGCCAGAGCTCAGAGTCCTGGCCTGGGACCCCCTGGAGACTCAGACCCCAGTGAGAAAGTCCAGGATGACCAATAAGCCTCAGGGTACCAAATGGAGAGCCTCATACAGGCCTTTGAATCTCTTTGGCACAGCAAGCCTGGAAAGCAGGGAGGAAGAAATGAGGGTACAGATTGTCCACGAGGATAGGATAAGCCCTGTGAGGTGGCTTAGCCAGACCTCAGTTTAGTCGTCTGTAAATGGGACAGGATGCCCTTTATGCGGGCAGTTGGGAGGATGTGTATTATTTTGTGTTTTTTGAAAAAAGGGTCTCATTGTGTAACGTGGATTGGCCTGGAACTCACTCTCTAGCCCAGACTGGCATTAAATTTTCAATCCTCCTGCCTCGGCCTCCTGAATGCTGGGATTATAGACATCCTCCACCACATCTGGCTCTGTTAAGGGAATTAAATGACGTAAATGCCCTTAAGCCCCTGGCGGATCATGCCCGGCACAGACAGGGGATGTAGAAAATGCCGTGGAAAGCCGTTGACGGCACAGCCATGGCTCTTACTGACTAGGGAATCCTCTCCCCATCAATGGGAGTTGTAAAAGCTCCCTGTGCCGACAATCTGGGCCAGGAGCTCTCTCTGACTCAGGATTCAGCTGGAGGCTCTGGTGCTGAAGTCTGAGGCTTTCTGGATTCTGTGAGGATCCCTCAGGGGCCGGGGCTGTCCTGACGCAGCCAAGCAGCAGCCTGCTGGAGCAAGATGGATTATGGCTTTGTGAGGGAATCAGATGGCAAAAAAAGCCCATGAAGGTCAAAAGAGGCCCATGTGGGTTGCAGTTTCCCTTCTAAATGTTAGCATTGACCTTGCTGAAATAACACCTTTGCACTTCTATTGGGAACCTTTCTGCGGACTGATTTCTTCAACCAGTTTAATGGCAGGAAGCTGGGGCCCTATGGGTGACCCTAGGTGGCACCAGGCAGGTGGTGTCAAGTATATGTGTTCTGACTAGCTGCATCTGCCCACAGAGGCCTTCTCAGGTCCCAGTGTATCAGTCTGAGATTTGGCCACCATCTGAGGCATGGGGTCCTGCCAACAATAAGAAGAGAGCCTGTAGGAGGCAGAGGGTGTCCACTGGCCCCTGGACAAGCATGGCAAATATATGCTTTAAAGCTTTGTGTTTGGGATTGAGTGTGTATGGGGGGGGGGGGTGTCTTCAAAACACCCCCTCCAGGAAAGCCTAAGGTGGTTAGGATTTCAACTCATTTGTCCTTTCCATAATCGTTGCATCTGATTTTTTTGTTTTTGTTTTGTTTTGTTTTGTTTTTTTAAGACAGGGTTTCTCTTGTAACAGCTCTAGCTCTCCTGGTACACCCTTCATAGACTAGGCTGGCCTCGAACTCACAGAGATCTGCCCACCTCTGCCTCCATGCCCAGCTTTGTCTTTGATTTAACTAAACAGGAGCCAGGCTGGGTAGACAGGATCATGTTTTTTCCATTTAGCAAGATCTGGGACTGTGGCTTTACTTAGTCTGGATTCCACAGAGACTAAATTCCACCCTTAGGAGCTGGGGTCACTGTAAAGCAGGTTTCCCAAGACACTGTCCCTTCTGATAGTCTCTCTGAGGAGCTGGTGGAATTTCTTTCCCTCTGTGAATTTTCTTATTTATTTGTTTGTTTGTTTCCAAATAGGGTCTTGCTGTATGACAAATGCAATTTGAATGTTTGTGGCTATGGTTAAATTGCTCTTCAATAACAATGCATTTATATGCGTACCACCACAGTGAACTTTGAGGCAGGGTCTCTCACTGGCCTGCCACTGTTTAGCAAGCCCCAGGGATCCTCCTGCCTCTTCCTCTCCAGCCCTGGGATTACAAACTGAAGTTACCATGCCTGACATCTTTTTTTTTTTTTTTTTTCATGCTCTCAAGTAGCTCTCAGAACAGTTTAGAATTCAGCTTTGTGGCTTAATATGACCTTGAACTCCTGATCCTCCTATTTCAGCTTCCCAAGCTGGGATTACAAGCCTGTGCCATTAGGTTTAACCATATATATATATAATTTAACTGTCACACATGCTCCATTTTAGACCTAAGACAAGAAACCCCAAAGAACAAAAGATAAACCATAACCCATGAATATCATTCACTGTGGTGTTTTTTTGTTTGTTTGTTTTGTTTTGTTTTCCCATATTGCCGTTCATCTTGACCTGTAGGAGAACCCAGTTTCCTTATTTCTCCAGCACAGACTTCACATTTCTGTCTTTAAGAAACATATTATGAACTGGAGAGTTGACTCAGTGGTTAAGAGCAATGGCTGCTCTTCTCAGGGACCCAGGTCCAGTTCCTCATGTAACTCCAATTCCAGGGGATTAGACACCTTCTTCTAAAGGCATCAGGCATGCACATAGTACCAAGACATACAACACATAAGCACTCATACACATAAAATGATAAAAAGATTTATTTTAAAATGTACTTATGGGTGGTGGTAGGGTTGGGCATCTCAGCATGCATGAGGAAGGGGAAAGGTAACCATGCAGCTTGTTATCTCCTTCCTACTTTATATGGGTCCCGGGGATCGAACTTGGGTTGCTGGATTTGTGTAGCAATCACCTTTACCTACTGAGTGAGCCATCTAGCCGTGCCCCCATCCTTCACATATCTAAAAGACAGAGACATATTTTAATTGACTTATACACATATGAGAACTGCTATTGCTTTTTTACATTAAAAAAAAAATCTCTTGGTAAGTAAATGATGAATTCTAGAACCAAGGAAGCCGGACAGACCACATCACCAAGATGCACTAAATCAGCAGCGTGACTACGCACTGCCCTTTATATCTCTGGCTGTGGGATAGGCTTTTCAGTAAGCACAACAGGCTGTCCTAGGACAAGCCACAATAATTCATAATCCCTGACAGCTGGCCACTCCCATACAGGGTGGCTGGCCAATGAGGCTAGCTTTAATACAAATCAAAACAGGAGCAGCCATTGCGCTAGACTTCTAGGAGGAAAGGGAGGGAAGGAAGTAGATGCTTGCTTAGTGAGCACCTGCCGAGGGCTAGCCTGGTGTGATAGGATTCGAGGCCCCAGACTGAAAGGAGAGCCTAAAACTGGATGTGGAGCTGTAATCCCAACACTGAGGACAGGAGGATTGCCATGACCTTCAGGCCAGCCTGAGCTACACAGTGAGTTCGAGGCTAGGCAGGCCTACATAGCAAGACCCTGTCTCAAAAGACCAAGGAGAGGGAAAGGAGAGGGAAAAGAAGAAAGGAAATAATGGGGAAGGTTGGTGGGGGTGGAGGGGGATCATGGTGGCCATATTTGCATTCTCAGATCAGGGGTGAGCTTGAGCCCAGGAGGCAAGGGCAGCCTGGGCAGTACAAACTGGGTCAGTTTCCTTCACCTCCACCATGGAGCACTCAGAGGTGAGAAGAGCTTCCTGTGTCTGTGCCCGGAGGAGGGGGGAGGACACTGTGACCTTGTCCCAAGGAAAAGGAGAGAGGGGGAGGGAGTGGGGTTGAGTTTATGTTTCACAACTCTGAATTCAAGGGATGAGGGCTTCCAACTGAAGAAGTGAAAATGTCCCAACTTGTATTTTTTTGCTTCTTGATTCTGTAATGAATAGGCCGGAGTAAGATTTTTAATTTTTATTTCAAGAAGTGTCAGGGTTGAATGTCTCTTATTACACACCTCTGGTCAGATGTCTGGAGTCCCTGGCATCATACCTCCTGGGTCAGAGACGGTTGCTCAAACCGTACCAGCCTCCCAACCTCCCAGAGGGCTGTCAAAACCCCAGCTCAGCCCCACCCTGGGGATTCTGATTCAGTCAGTCTCTGGTGGGTGGAGAGCTTGCATTTCTAACCAGTTGCCCTACGATGTGACGATGTGACGATGTGACGATGTGACGTCGGTGCTCTTCTGTGCCTAGGAATTACCTGTGTGGCTCTCTTAAGGAGGCTAGTGCTTAGCTCCTGCCCAGGCTTAATGAGCCTGGTGCAGCCGGTGACATCAGGATTTCTGAAGGTGCCGGCCAGCTTGTGAAGTCTGAGGTTTACAGGAAGAGGCACAAACACGATTAGGGTCCCTTGGAATTCACGGACAACCTCCTTGGTCTCTTCCACAGAGGCCTGCCAGACAGGGCATCTCAGAACGAAGGGATGGATGCCTTCCCCAGTCATCTTTCCACTCTGTGACTTGATCTTATTCATTTACATATCTAGAAATGGTCTTATGCAGCTCAGGCTGGCCTGGAACTGTCTACATAGCTAAAGGTGACTTTAAACTCCTGGTCTTCCCGCCTCTCTCTACCTCTCAAGTGCTAGGACTAGAGTTGTGAGCCACCTCGCCCGCCCGGTGTCTACAGCCGTGACTTTGAAACCAAGGGAAACTATTCGTTTGAGGCAGAAAGGTGTGGACTGGCCACTGTTCCAATTAGGCGTCATGCTGTGCAGCTGGTGTCTCTAGGTAAGCTTTCCCTGTAGAGCAGTGGTTCCCAAACTGTGGGCCGTGACCCCCAAGGGGGTGGCATATCAGATATTTACATTGCAATTCATAACAGTAGCGAAGTTATAGTTACGATGTGGCAACAAAATAATTTTATGGTTGGGGTTCACCACACCGTGAGGACTTGTATTAAGGGGTCGTAGCACTAAGAAGGTTGAGAACCCCTGCTCTAGAGGCTTCTGCAAGCTGCAGCCAGGCATGGCCACCTCCGTAGGCAGCCACTCACCTATCACCTTGTCATAGTCCCTACCAATGACCGTGGTCCCTACCTAGAGTGCCAACACCGCTCCCCTGCAGTGGCCAGGATGGTTATTGGTTTTAGCTGCTTTGTACTGTGTGTCCGTGTGTAGTTTATGTGTGACGTGTGCATGTGTGGTGTGCATGCACATATGGTATCTGTATGTGGTATATGTGTATATGTATGTATGTATGTGTGTGTGTATGTATGTATGTGTGTTTGTGTATGGTATGTGCATGTGAAGTGTGTGTGTGTGTGTGTGTGTGTGTGTGTGTGTGTGTGTGTGTGAGGGAGAGTAATGAGGTCATGCCCTGTCTTTAGGGAAGTAGATCTCCATCATCTGTCATCTAACTTAGAGTGTCACTGACTTGGAAAGGGAGGAGTTGGGCAGCTAAGCGCTCTCTGTACCTCAGTTTCCTAGTGTGCCAAGGTAAAAGGGTTGGGCGCGCTGAGCTTAAGGGCTTCCTGTTTTTTGGGGGGGGAGCCAAGAGTTATAAGAAGGGTCCTAAGTCCTAGGCAGGAGACATCTGGGCCCTGGTATGCTGAGGAGGAACTATGGCTTATGCCTATTCTGACCACAGGCCTGTGACACTCCCCAGTTGCCCAGAGCTGGGCTCTGAGTCCCCGCCCACAGGCTCAGACTCACATGGTTCCCCTGTACCCACTCTGGTGGCAACCCTCAAGTTCTGGAGTTCAGTGGGCCCCGTCTGCAACTTTGCCTCTTCCTTGGCAGTTAGAGCTCAGGTAGATCACCAACCCACCTGGCCTCAGTGTTCCCAGGTGTACAATGGGCTGGTAATGGGCAGGCTGCCACAACATCCAGCTGAGCCTGAAATGCCTGGAAGGTTCCCCGTGAGTTGGAGTTGCTTGGTGGAGAGTGGGGGGGGGGGTATCCAACAGTCACAATGAAGAGGAGACATTAAGTTGTTCATCTTGCCGAATCCCAGCCCAGCCTTGACATACACGTCTTGATAACAAGGACCCTATTCCCCTCTGAAGTCCCAGTGGAGCCCAGGTCCCTCGAAGAGGAAGTCTGGCCTAGCCTGAGTTTACTGGATGTTTCTCAGGGTCCACGCAAACATGTGCCCCGGGATCGGCAAGCCCTTGTGGATACCCGAGTAGTGCTGTATACCCGAGCCAGACAGAAAGTCCGCCCCTGCTGGACAACCTTGGCTAAGTTCATCTCTCCGATTTGTGGTAAGACGGCAAAACTGCACAGGACTCTAATTTAAGCTCCACACAGGCGGTGTTCACTTTACCCATCAGGATATCCCAGCATCAAGTGCAGGCAGGGCCTGGCACAGGGTCTGTGACAAGGATTCACAGGGGACCCTGTGTCGGCGGCCCATGGAAGCCACTCTGCTGTCTCACATCTGACTCTCTGCATGCCTCTGTTTTGCTCCTGTGCTTTCTTGTGGCTCACCTGTGGGGACACACCCCGGGAAACTGAGACCTGGAGTCACCAGGTCTTCCGTCATCACTCTTGGCTCCCACCCGAACCTCCCGGAGTCTGCCCCAGGGCCTGTCCCACATCCCCAACTGCTTCATCTACCCAGATGATCTCAACAGCCACCTACACTCACGAAGTCACCCCACCATTCATTCACTGGCACGCTGTAAGGAGTGGCTGCTGTCCACACAGCTCTTCCCCACGTGCCTGCCCGAGATGCCAGCACCTCCCTCTCATCATGGCACTGGGATGCTTCCTCCTGGACCACCGTGATGCAGCTGCCAGCTTGCCCCACCTGGACTCACACTGGCTTCTCCTTCAAGGCTTTCCATCTCACGTGGCTGGTGGCCCCTCCTCATCTGAGAAAGAAACCCTAGGCTGAACGCTGTCCCTGACACCCACACTTGACGGTTCCCTAAATGGTCTTCGCACCTCGTCCCTCCCAGCCCCTGTTTGGGAACACACAGTTCCTTTGGGTTTCTACTCTGCACGGGTCCACCCTCCTGCCACACCCCACCCCCACATCCCCCCACCCCTCCCATACACACATCTTCCTGCTGCTCCCAGGAGGTTCCATCTCCTGTCTGTACTGATGCCTCTCAGTCGCTGTCGATCTAAGCTCTTGGCGGGCACTCAAGGCTCCCATGATTTGGGGTCCTGCTATCTACCCAGCCTCTTCTCCAGCTTCCATGAAGCTCCTCTCCGCTGCGATCATTCTACACCTCTCTCCTTACTCCCCCCAGATCCACTTCCCTCCTCCTTCTACCTGGTAAACCCTTACCTTTCAGAGCCAGTTCAAGGTCACCTGCTCCAGGAAAGCCACCCACCCAGCCTAGATTACAGACTCTTCAGCCTGCTCCCCTATTACCTGGGTGTGACTTCCTTGTTGAGCTTGCCATGTTATTTTATAATTATTTGCTCTGTCTCGCTTCTCCATTAAATTATTAGTTTATTGGGGTCTCTGAGACTGTGCTTACTCATGGCGGTACCCTCTGCACAAATAATCTTGCTCCGTGAAATTCACTCCATTTAGTGTCTTAAGTGTGCTACCTCGCTTTGTTGGTGGTCTTGCAGATCTGGAATTTGGGAGAGCCAGGCGCTTGGGATCTGCTATGGGCTGCCATAACCCTGAGTGTAACATGGCTAGAGTCGCTGGGCTTGTCACTGGAGTGCTGTCCCCAACCCTAGTGGACCTCCTACAACAGCTAGAAGGAAGCTTTGGGACATGGTTTCGTTTTCGGGTTTTTTTTTTTTTTTTTTTTTTTTTGAGACAGGGTTTTTCTGTGTAGTCCTGGCAGCCCTGGAACTCACTCTGTAGACCAGGTTGGCCTCTGCCTCCTGAGTGCTGGGATTAAAGGCCTGCACCACCACCACCTTGATTGACATGGTTTCATCTAGTCCCAGAAGCCAGGCAGTATCACTCCCCTGCATTCAAAGGGTGACAACTGAGTTCCTAAGGTCAGTCCAGACTCAAAGGGAGAGGTGTTGTGGGATATTTGTACACTGTGTGAAGATATATTACTGGGATTGGTTTAATAAAGAGCTCTATGGCCAATAGCTGGGCAGGAGGTATAGGTGGGACTTCCAGAGAGAGAGAGGAAGTAGGAGGAGATAATTGAGGTGCAGAGGAGACACCAACAAGATATGGAGGGAGCCGGACATACAGAATGAAAGAAAGGTAAAAAGCCACATGGTAAAAGTACACGAATAGAAACAGGTTCATTTAAATTATAAAAGCTAGTTAGGAACAAGCCTAAGCTATAGGCCAAGCTTTCATAAATAAGAAGTCTCCATGACGGTATTTGTGAGCTGGCAGTCCAAAGAGAAATCTGACTACAGAGAGGGCAGAGATGCCACTTTGGACGGGTATTAGAGAATTTGCAGACCCTCTTTGAACCCATCCGGAGCTCCCAACATAGGTTTGGTAGGGACAGCTGATAGATTTCTAAGTTGCTCCCCCCATCCTATCCATGAAATCATAATTCTCCCCTCCTGCCTCTCCAGCATCACCGTGACCCCAGCACTTTGAAGACTAGGGGGACAGAGTGACCTGATGGCAGAAGAACCCTGGACAACAAATTCCAGCCTGTGTCCTTCTGCCTGAAGCTCACGGGTGTGTGGTGCTGGGACAAACCCCTCTCCTCCAGGGGATTCAGTTTCCCTATCTGGGTAGGGTAGTTGGGCGGCCTATTCTCCACCACCCTCCAGACCGTCCCTCCATAATTCCTATTTGCTTTCAGAAGGTGCTAGATGTGCTGTCTAGACCCAGGCTGCCTCTCAAACTTCCCTCTCTTTCGGCCTTTGCTTCTTATGGACAGGAGTGCACAGAGCAAAATGTGAGAAAATCACATATGTTATCCAGAAGTAGGAGGGGCAGGGACCGGAAGTCCGCAGCAGATCGGTGGCATGCATGATGATGCTGTGTTTGACCTGGCAACACACCAACACACACACACACACACACACACACACACACACACACACACACACAACCTGAAGTCCCTCCTGACCTCCATTTTAGGCCTTGCCTTGCCTGGGGTTCCAAAGGTGCTGCAGAGGACCAGAGGACCTCCCTGGGTGTGCTTTTCTGTCTCTCTCCTGGAAGGCTTTGCTGGGCAGGCATCTTTGTGTTGTTTTTTAACACCAATGGCAGCTAAGTGTCCCGTGCTGCTTTCAAACTGGCTTTTGTGTCCGTTCTTGTCTAGTGCATCCTTTGGTCCTCGCTCCCCTCCCCCACCCCGTTCCTTTTTTTCTGCTCTATAATATGCCTTACAATGACTACCTCATTGCTCACTAGATGGTTCTCGGCGCACAACGCCACCAATGCCACACATTTGTGTGGCTTCCAATGGCTTGTTATTCTGTGCAGTCTGGGAAGGGAAACCACCAGGGCAGTAAGAGTGGAGAGCCCTGTGGCCCCCGGACCACGCTCCTGCTGTGTGTGCAGTGCTGTGCGTCTGCAGGACCCCCTTCACCCCCCACCTCCGCACCCCTACCAGTCCTTTATAGGATGGGGACCAAGGCCACTGGTTCCAGCCGGCTCGCCGCTACCGATTACATAACTGAACCCATGGAACCCAAATTAAAAGAGGAAATCATCCTCCCGCCGCTCAATTCGCCTAATCCCTGTCTGTCTCTGCCATGCCCCCCCCCCCCCACACACACCACCGCTCGCCTCCAAAGGTCTTGAGCGCGTTCCAGATTTCTAATTTCGTTTGCTTATGCAACCAAAAATATGATGGCCGCGTTTCCCGGGGGTGATGGAGTCTGTACTCCCCGCTCCAGGCGCGCTAAAAACGGCAGCGCCGAGCTGCTCGCTGAAGCGGGGGCGACGCGGGCGGAGACGCGGTACCCGCGGTGCTCAGTGGTCCCCAGCCTCCTCCTGATTCTCACTGCCCGCTGACTCCTGCCTGTGGGGCGCTGGGGATGCATCTTTCACCCGAGAGCCCCACTCCCAACACCTGCTGGAAGACGCGAGCTGCAACACTGTGCATTCGGAAATAGGAGAAAAAGAAAAAAGGAAAGGAAGTAGCATGTCTCTCACCAGGGGAGGGAGGGATGAAACAGGCAAGGAATACCGAGTCGCCGATTTAAAAGAAAGTAGGGTAGACTGAGACGCGTTGACGTGGATCCGATTGTTAATTCGTTTTTTTTAAGTAAGCAGAGAAAAGAGAGAGAATATGATTGTATCTGTGTTTTTTAATTTAAATCTGTAAACGGGGCTGGGGATGTAGCCCAGCTAATGGGCTTGGAGGCCTGGGTTTCATTCCTAGCACTACATAAACTGAACATGCTTGTGCACACCTGGAATCCCAGCTGGAGGAGGGGGAGGCAAGAGCATCAGGCATTCAGAGTCGTCTTCAGCTACATAGTGAGTTCGAGGCCAGCCTGGGCTACATGAGATCCTGTCTCAAAAGGAAAAAAGGATGGGGGTGGGGGTGGGGGGCCTAGTAAGATGGCTTGTCCTCTGACCTCTACACAGTTCCTGTGGCATGCAGATGGCTAACACCTCCAATGAGTGTAAAACAAGTGTTCTTTGTAAGTTTATTTTATTTTTATTTCTCTCTCTCTCTCTCTGTGCGTGCATGTACTGCCAAGTGCCAAAGCATCCGTGTGGAGGTCAAAGGGCAGCATTCGGAATTCAGTTCTCTAAGGATTGTCGGCAAACACCTTTAATGGCTGAGCCATCTCCCCACCCACCCTTAAAAAAAATTGAAAACAAAATCTGTAAATGAAGTGGGGCATGCCTATAGTCCCAGATACTGAGGAGAGCAGGGGGCACAAGGGACTCGAAAGTTGGGGGCCTGCCTGAGCGCCATAGCAAGCCCAAGGGCAAAACCTTGCCTTAAAATTAAAACAAACAAATCTAACAAAACAAAACCCAAGTTTAGTGCAGAGCATGGGAGGGGGAAAATCTTTCTTTTTTTTTTGAAACAGGGTCTCTCTCCATACCCCTGGCTGCCCTGCAGCTCACTCTGTAGACCAGGCTGGCCTTAAACCCACAGAGATTCATCTGCTCCACCTCCTGAGTGCTGGGATTAAAGGTGTGTGCCACCATGCCCAAGAAGATATAATGAATTGTTAGCATGGTAAATTATGCTGTGGGAAATAAGGTAAGAGGTGGAGAGGATGAAGTAAATCATTTTTACTCATTGTATGATTTGCGTCCAAGAGACCGTGTTTGTATGGTGTTTGCATAATTTTCAGGATTTATTTTTACTGTTAAGGAAGAAGAGGGAGCCTGGAGTCATCTCAACCCACTTACTCTCTGGAAGCAGTGTTCAGATTAAGAGTGGACTGGCTTAGCCGGGCGGTGGTGGCGCACGCCTTTAATCCCAGCACTCGGGAGGCAGAGGCAGGCGGATTTCTGTGAGTTTGAGGCCAGCCTGGTCTCCAAAGCGAGTTCCAGGAAAGGCGCAAAGCTACACAGGGAAACCCTGTCTCGAAAAACAAAAACAAGCAAACAAAAAGAGTGGACTGGCTGATGCTGGTAGTGGTGGCGTGAGCCTTTAGTCAGCACTCTGGAGGCAGAAGCAGGTGGATCTCTGAGTTCTAGGCCAGCCTGGTCTACAGAGCAAGTTCCAGGACAGCCAGGTGCTACACAGAGAAACCCTGTCTCAAAAGAAAAAAAAAAAAAAAAAAAAGTGGATTGGCAGGAAGGCATGAGTTCTCCCTACCCCAGCCCTACTCAAGGGGATGTTTTGAGGTCTCCTGACTACCATGAGGCTGCCTGGGGCCTGGGGCTGAGGTAGGCTAGTGTCTAGACCAGGCAGGTACAATACAGAGCTTCTAGTCTTCAGTCTTCCTCCTACATGCAGCTCTGGGTTTGAAGTAACGGTGCTCAGGGCATCATCTGCCCCGACAGCTTGGCCAGGGCCAGTGGAGGAGGAGCTGCTTAGAGGCTTGGGGTACTGAATAGTGCCCCTGGTGTGGCTCCCCAGAACGTGGTCAGGGTTCCCTCTATCCCAGATGCAGAGTGCCAGGAGGAGCTTCCAAAGCTCGAGTTCCCCATGGCTGAGCTGAGCCTGTCTACATAGCACTGGCCAACCAGACATTGGGACACAACCTCATGGTGGGCAGAGGGATGGGTCACTGGGCCATCTCCATGACACTGCAGACTTCCCCAGTCCACCAAGGTGTTACCATTTCAGATCTGGCTCCAATATCAAATAATCCTTGGAAGTCCTTCGCTGAGCTAACTTAACCTGGTCTCTTCGCTTCAGACCTTCTCAGGACCTTTCATAATCATCTCTCCATGAAGGTATGTCAGATACAGCTTTTAGCAAAAGTGCTTTGACTCAGGAGGCCATGGGAAGCTCCAAAACACTGAGCTAGGGGTATGGGGGCACAGGCATACAGGTGCGAATTCTGGAAATCTTCAAGTGAGCATGAGTAATCCAAGGTATGAGAAAAAGCAGAGGCCAGCTCACCTGTGAGATACGAAGGACCCAGCCATCCTGCCGGAAGGATGTGGATGTGGGCCAGGGCGGCAGGCTTGCCAGAGCAGGTGTGTGGGGCCACCTTGACTGTGGGCATGGGCATACATGTGCACATGCCGAGGCACATACCCGAGGAGACACACTCAGGGTCACATGCAAGCAGATGCCCGAACAATGTGTCTGCAGGAGCATGCACACATCTTGTGGAAGCCTCTCCCCCACCAAAACAGAAGAGCAGCCATCACACATGCACCACACCCACACAAACCCATGTACCGTACAAGCTCACACTTAAAATGGCAAGGAAGCAAGTCACAACGCAGTGCAAATGGACACACACACACACACACAGCCACAGTCTGGAGCCCAAGCAAGCACAGACAGGTACACTGCGTGCAACACCAACTTGTGCACACCGGGGCTCCTTCCAGATGCTGGAGCAAGGGGACACGTGTGGACATTCAGGTAACACAGCTGCATCCTCACAGCATGTCTAAAGCTTTGGAAATGGGACCCTGGGGTGGGGGTGGAATCTTAGTTTCTAGGGGAGCTGGGGGACTCAGGAGCATGTGGAACACTTCCCAGGGGCATTTATCCTTTGAGTATTTTTATCCTCGGCGCTGGAATGTCACACAGTCACTGGGTAGCTTTAGTACTGCTACCACAAAGAGGGATGGGTGGCTGGATTAAGGGTGCCCCTTGTTTGCCCCCATTGCATACACCCCAGTGTTTCCTCCTCCAATATGTCAGGTCTCCTAGAGGCCTGCCCAGGCCACCAGTCAAACAGGTTGGGTACAGCGCCTGCCCGGCCTGTGTAAGGCACTGGGGTCTATCCCCTCCACACTACGAGCCAGACACGAGCAGATGAAAAGCACCTGGAGAGGGGAGGACTGCCCCCAGCCCCCAGTCTGGATGGCCTTTCTTGGGGCTCAGCGTCTCAGAGCACTGTGGTCCAAGGCCATCTTTCTATGTCTGGTTGTGGCCCCATGTGGGTGGCACTTCCCGGCTGCCCTGCATTTACACAGCGTTTTCCACGCTGCCTGAGCCGTCAGAAGATCCAGGCAAGCGCCTTCTGGCTGGTGGACGGACGGCAAGCTAGTGGATTTCCAAATCTATTTAATCCCTGGGTTCTGACGCACCCAGTTCACCCCCAAGCAGGATCTAGTGCCCACAGATCTGATGTCAGGGGGAAGGAGTGGCCTCCGCTGGCCTTGGCATCACTCCAGCCCTCCTGCCCACGTGGCAGCCTGGCAGAGACAACACAGAGGAAGAAATGCCCCAAAGCCCTTGCCTCTTGAATCGCAACCATTTGCTGGCCCGCAAACATCTGCACAGGCTAGAAAAGGACAGTGGAAGAGAGTGACATGGAAAAGTGATCAGGGACTCACGGAGAGAGCCGAGCGCTGGAACACAATCTTCTGTTTATTTGACCACAATAGAAAATGGACTTAGCCACGGGGGGGGGGGGGGACTTGGAAAAGCTAACAGACTCTCTGTGGAAATTTATCATTCAACAAATATTTATTGTCAGACCGACTGAAGTTCTGGGCACACAGCAGTGGACAGACAGAAACCTTTAGGGAGAAGGCACAGGTCATAGAATATCTAAGGTTAATGTACAGCAGTTTAAACGGTGAAACGGACGGATGGAAAAAGCCATGGAGGGGCACGGCAGCTCGGCTGATGGGATCTTTTAAAAAATTTATTTGCTTTAAGAATATTTGTTTTCTTTATCATTATTGTGTGTGCATATGATATATGGGGAGCATGCCCGTTCCTTGGTACGCCCGTGAAGGTCAGAGAGCAACTCGGTGGCGTTGATTCTCTCCGTCCACCTTCCCAAGGGCTCCAGGGATGGACCTCAGCCTGACAGGCTGTCCTAAAAGCTTCACCCTCTGAGTCACCTAGCCAGCTCTTGTTTACCTTTTTTTGAGACAGGCTTTTACCAAGTAGCCCGAGCTGGCCTCAAACTCCTGATCTTCTGGTCTCTGCCTCTTGAGTGCTGGATTACTGGTATGCTCCACTATGCCCATCTTAGAGAATGTGATTTCAAAGCAAATAAACAAAACAGAATGTACTTTCAGGGTAGTTGTAGATTCATAGAAAAATTAAGAACACAGCATAAGACTTCCCCATGCCCTTCCCCCACCATAGTTTCTCCGTCAGTGACATCTTTCATTTATTGCCATGAATGATTTTTTTTTCTCTTTTGAGAAAAAAGAGACTATATAGCCCAAGCTGGTCTCAAACTCACCATGCTCCTGCCTCAGCCTCCCAAGTGTTAGGGTTTCGGTGAGTGTCACCACACCAGTGGTAATTATTATCCACAGAAACTTCTATAGTCCCTTCACTAGACTTCCTTTGTCCATCTGGTCCTTTCTGTTCCGGGACCCCTCCACACACCGTGTTCCATCTCACTGTCCTCCCTCTAGAGGCTTCTCTTGGCCAAACCACATCTCAAAGGTTCCATGCTTTTGATGAGTCTAGTAGTTTTGAGGGGTCCTGGCCAGGTATTTGGTAGATGCCCTTAAATCAAAATCTGCCTGCTGGGAGCTGGGGATGGTAGAATATCCCCAGAATCCCCGTATTTCAGAGGTGGCAGCAGGAAAGTCAGAAGTTCAAGGCTATCCTCAGTTACACAGTGAGTCCAAAGTCAGCCAGGGCTACACAAAACCCTGTCTTAAAATATCGAAAAATACAATTAAAAAACTATTTATTTATTTATTTTTTTGCATGCCGTTTCTTCACATGACTAAACTGGGGTTGTGAGGCCTGGGGAGCAGGTGCCAAAAGGGCTTACCATTTTCTTTACGACTTGGGCCACAGTACTAACTTGACCACGCTGCCGGTGGCCTCGGCCCTGGCTGGTACACACTGTAAAGCCTCTGCTGAGGCGGCCCTGGCGTTCTGTGCCACATGACACCCGGGCTCTTCTCTCCCACTGACTGCCTTCTTCAGTCACTTATTGTCACAAGCCGGTGAATGTTTTACCTCTGGGTTATACAATCCAGCCCCCCACCCCCACCCCCACCCCTTGCTGGGCAGATGCTCCAGCTCCGTGGAACATGCCCACATTCAGGTGGCTCTTGTCTCCAGCCCTTCCCCCGGCTCTTCCTTTCTGATGCTGAAGATACTCCAGGCTCATCTTGCACATTTCCCGCCCTAGTCTAAGAAGCCGTGAGTCCTTTCATTACAGAATGGCTATCAGAAAACAAGATCTGGACACTGAGAGTGCTCTTTAGTTTTTAACATGGAGGTCACGAAGCAAGGCTGTCTGGATAAGAACCGTGACGGAAAACTGAAGAAGAGGAGGAGCAAAGCATGGAGCTACTTGGGGGAAGGAGACTCCAAGAGAGAACAGTCAGTGCTAAGGCCCTGAGGCAGGTGCATGGGTTGTGTAATCACAGAACAAAGCCCGTATCCGAAGCAAATGAGCAGTAGAGGAGATGAGGCAGGGCAGAGATGGTAAAAGGCCATCACAAAAGACTTCGCTTTCCTCAGAAGGACGGGGGACCGGGCAACGGCAGCATCTGACTCACTTCTTAATGCAATCACTCTGGCTATGAAGCCTGGACCAGAAGGAAAGGAGAGCAGCCGCTATCGGAACCATCCAGTGAGTGCCAGCGCCAGCCGGGACCAGGCCCGAAGCGGGGCTCCTGGGCCCGGAGCGGGGGCTCCTGGGCGGCAGAGGGATGGCTCAGCGGCTAAGAGCATGCACTAATTCTTGCAGACTCGAATTCAATTTTCAGCAGCCACATCAGGCGGCTCACAACAGCCCGCAACTCCAGCTCCTGACGGATCCAATTCCCCTGGCCACTGGGCACCTGGACATAATTAAAACTAATCAAGATTTTTTTTTTTTCAGAAGAAGGGCTTCCATGCAAATATATGCTTGTTATTATTTATTATTATTATTTTTTTTTTGAGACAGGCTTTTGTCATGTAAGCCCGGCTAGCCTGGAATTCCTCGTATGGACCAGGCTGGCTTTGAATTTGATGACCGTTCTGATTCTGTCTGCCAAGTGCGGGGGTGACAGGTGTGAGCCATCTGGACCCACCTGAATACCAGCTAAAGGTAGAGTCGAGGGCATTTTCTGGCCTAGACACTGGGTGAGCACTGAACGGAGAGCACTAGGGGTTCTGTCTGACTCTGTAGGAGGAGGTGGTTGTGCTTAGCCAAGCAGGGGGAGACTACAGGCGTGGTAGGTTGGGGACTGGCCTTCTGAGCATTCCAGGCTTGAGGGGCCCATCATTAACCCAAGTGGGGACGGCGAGTTAGCAGTGAGAGGTGAGGGGAGCTGGTCCAGACAGCGGTATGGACCTCCAGCCTGAGGAGGAAAGGGCGGGGCTGAAGGTCTGTACTGCTGGCCTGGACATCCGTGTGTCCACAGGCTTTAGGTCTGTAGGAGCTGCTCAGCCTCAGTCTAACCCAAGGAGCCCACCTCAGCCACTAGGGCAGGGAGGGAGTCTGGAGGACAGCCAGTCTGCTTCATACTCTAGCAGGGTTTGTATGAACACAGAGTGCTCAGGAATGCAAATGCACCAGGCTAGACCTTCTTTCCAAGGGAACACGTGTCAGCGCAGGTCCACCTACACTTGAGTGAAAAGATGAAAGGGTGAATGAATGAAAAAATGAATGAATGAGTGAACGAATGAACATCTCTCCCCTCCTAGGGCTCCCAGGCCTGGCTCCATTCTCCTCAAGTCTAACTGACTTGGCTCAGTTCTCAGACCTAAGTGGACTCTTCTGCATGAAAGACGGGAAAGAAATTCCCCAGACCTCAGCCAATCATACCTCCTCCCGTGTAGCTAGAGTTTTCCTGCCTGGCCCACAGTCAGGACAAATCTCTGTCACCCGCCAGTCCCACAGCTGCTCAGACCCAACCAAGTAAACACAGAGACTTATATTGCTTACAAACTGTATGGCCGTGGCAGGCTTCCTGCTAACTGTTCTTATAGCTTAAATTAATCCATTTCCACAAATCTATACCCTGCCACGCAGCTCATGGCTTACCGGTGTCTTCACATGCTGCTTGTCAAGGTGGAGGCTGGCAGTGACTCCTGCCTTCCTGTTCTTTTATTTCTCCTCTCTGTTAGTCCCGCCTATACTTCCTGCCTAGTCACGGGCCAATCAGTGTTTTATTTATTGACCAATCAGAGCAACTTGACATACAGACCATTCCCCAGCACAGCCAAGTGCAGATCATCTCAGACACCTGCACTCAGGCCCGTGGTCCTAATCATCCTCTATGCAGACCTGCTGGGTAAAGCCACGAGGAACCCGAGAACGGGCTCCCACAGGACATACAGAACATCCCACAGCACTCCCGGGTCTGCAATTCCACCCTCCTCCCCCACCCTCCGTAAGGCAGAAACCTCCATCATCACGGCACCACTAGCTTAGAACCCGGGCCTCTGCTCTTCTCACGGGTGCCCCAAAGCATCCAGAGGGTTCTTGCTAAAAAACACATTGGTGGCTGGGTGTGGGGGCACAGGCCAGTAAGACCAGCATCCCAGAAGCTGATGCAGAAGGATCAAAAGTTCAAGGCCTGCCCATCCTGCATAGCAAGTTCAAAGCCAGCCTGGGTAACTCAGCTGAGACCATAAACCTCACAGGCAGAGTGCCTGCCTTGTGTGTGTGAGGCCCAGGTTCAATGTCTAACACAGTAATAAGCAAATAAGCAAAAAGCCCAGTTCCCCTTAGCCCTCAAGATGGAGGGTAAGGGCCAGACTCCGAGGCCTCCCTTCTAGGCTTTCTCCTCCAGAGGGCTGATTCTCACCCCATCCCACTGCAGCAGTCCCCACCCCTCCTTATAGCCTCCCATGCCCTCCTCCACACTTGCCCCTCTCCCGATGGCAATCAACTGTTCGGACCAGTTGGAGAACCAGCTATGAGTCCTGGGATGCTGGCTGCCCCGAGACCTGGCTCTGCCTTGTGTTGCAGGTGCAGGGTGAGCCTTGCGATCTAGGCCTGGGTGCAAGACGGAGGCTGCAGGGCAAAGAGCAGTAACGGAGGTTATGGAGCATGCTGAGGGTGCCTGATGGCTTCCTGGGAGATGCCATTGCTGGCCAGACTCGGCCCAGCTTCCAGGCTGCCTGACGATGGGAAACAAGCGTTCTCTGTCCTGAGTTTGACCTACTAGAGGTTCAGGAAACAGCCACTGACTGGTGAGACTAGTTAGATTCCTCTAAATAGTAGTGATGGTGACTTTCCTTTCGTTTTTTGCATTTCTCTGCTTTCCGCTAAAAAGAGAAAAATAAAAATAAAAAATAAATTAAAAAAAAAGAAGGCAGGCTCTCTTTTGAAGGAAAACCAAAGGCTAACACTGGGCTGTTCTGACCTCGTGTTGGTGAGGGAACCCCTGTATCAGCTGAGCTGGAGAGGCATGTCTGTCCTGTGGACTCGAGGGCAGAGGCTGGAGTGCCCAGCGACGCTCTGCACTGTTGCCAGGAACTGGAACCCACCCCGATGTCCATCAACAGTCAAATGGGTGGCTAAATTATGAGAGGCACACAAGTGACAAGTGACCTCTGAGTAGCCGGGGACTGCCCGAGACAGCACAGCTGGACCTCACAGACAGGACACTGAGCACAAGAAACGCCATACTACCCAGCAGGTACTGTGTAACGCCATGCCACATGTGGCCTTGTGAAAAACTGGCCACAGCAGCCCTACAGGGCTAGAGAGCCGGCTGCATGGGGGTCACCCTCAGACTTGTCAGTGGGAGGGCTTTTTGATGAGCTGCTGGTGTTGGTGGGTGCTGATTTGAGGGATGGCTTCTTGTTTCTGTTTTTGAGCCAGGGTTTCATGGAGTCCAGGTAACCTCAAATTCTGTATGTAGCCAAGGATGACCTTGAACTCCAGTCCTCTACTGGCTCTACTTCCTGAGTGCTAGGATTAAATGCAAGCTCTATCAGTGGTGCCATAGATGGAGCTCAGGGCTTCACAAGCTAGACAAGGACCAAGTGGGCTACATCCCTATCCCAGCATCCCCTGCCCAGGGCTGTGTTTTGGTCTGGGTACTGGCCACATGGCTATGATCACTTTGTGTTATGTCCCTCAGCTGCATACTTTTGTTTAACGGTTGGCCTGTGTGCTGAACCCCCTTCCCTCAAAGTTTTGTTTTTAAAAATAGAAGGTATGCCAGCGGTGGTGGCGCATGCCTTTAATCCCAGCACTCAGAAGGCAGAGGCAGGTGGATCTCTGTGAGTTTGAGGCCAGCCTGGTCTACAGAGTGAGATCCAGGACAGGCACCAAAACTACACAGAGAAGCCCTGTCTCGAAAAATAAACAAACAAACAAACAAACAATAGAAGGTATAACCTCCACCCCCACCCCGCAGGTTAAATCTTCCTCCCTTTTCTGTCCACAAGGAGGTAGGGAGCTGTGTCTACCTCCTGGTGCACAACCAGCTGCCAGATTGTTGCCGTTGGAGTCTGTCTGTCCACTTAGTTTTCCAAAGTGAGACTGGGGACTCTTGTTTCCATCTAGCAGAGAACACATGCCTCTGAGGTCAACTCCGTATCAGATCAGGCCTCTCTGGAGGTTGGGCTTGTCCCTCCCAGCCTGGGACACTCTGGGCCTCCCTGCCTCAACTGGGAGCAGCCTGAGAACTGCTTGGCAGGGCAGGGTGCAGGGTACAGGTGCCTGTGTTTGGGGGCCTCATGCTCAACGACCTTCTGGTCTCTTCGGAGGGACAAAGGTACAACTGCCTTAATTTAGGTTGCAGGGAAGCCCAGGAAGCCTGGCCTGACCTTGCGTGCCACCCCCAAAGGTCAGTTCTCGGAGGGGTTCAAGTTCCCGTGGTGGCCAGGAGGCCAGAAATCAATCCGGGCCGGTCGGCCAGGGAGGGGCGGGGATCCAGCGAGCTGCCCTCAGCAGCCTGGCACGGTTATTTATAACCATGGGTCGCCTTACCTCCTGACCTTCAGCCGGGAGCAGCGATCCACCGCGATTAGCATCTCTCTAGCCGCCCACTGCGAACAAACACCCCTCTGTGAGGTCTCCGGGAGGGCCTGCCGGAAGCAGGATGTTGACCCGTGGCTCCTCAGGGTGGATCCAGTCCCATGTGAGTGGGGAGAGGGGTGCGTCTGCGGGAAGGTGCTGCAGTTACTCCTGTGGCCTTGTTTCCCCGGGTTGCAAATGTTCTGGACTATTCTGGGCAGCAGTTTTATTTACAATATAGGACTCCCCAGCCTGGGTCTGCTCCAATGGGTACCCGCTCTGAGCCAGAGAGAATGAAGCAGGCAGCCCTGGTGTCTGGAGTTAACCGTGCAGATGCGACCTTTGGTACCACGCTGCACATTGGAGCCAGGTCACAACCATCACACAGAACTCCCAGACCTTCCCTGGTTGTTGGTGTCCCACTGGACCCCAGAACCCCCACCAGTGGCCTGGGGGAGGGCAGGGCAGGAGACACCACCCAGGTTAGTCATTCATTCAGGAGTTTTGTTGGGTCTCTAGGCCCCTCCCAGGAGAAGTTATTGCCCGTGGGGTTGTCAGTGGAAAGTCCACAGAGAAGCCCAAGTCGGGGCAGTGGCAGAAGGGATGTGTGAGACCTGGAGGTGGACCCCAAGACAGGCAGGAGGGGCGGGGGGGGGGGCTGTGTACTTGCCAAGGACAGACAAGGCCAAGCTCAGCATCACATTCTAAGCCAGCGAAGGCTGTGGCTCCGTAGCAGGGCCTCCCCCAGGATAGCTTCCAATGACCTTGCCCCCAGCACGGAGGGCGAAAGTCTCACCCAGTGCCCATCTGGGTCGTGGACCTGGAGAAGGCTGTGGACAGGTCAGGGGCAGCTGGTTCTGCCTTTTGAGAGGCTTGGGCTCAGTGTGGTAGGAGGAGGACTGGGTACAGGTTTGTTCTGTTGAGACTCTATCTCACTATTCGGCGTTGGCTGGCCTGGAACGCTACGTAGACCAGGCTGGCCTCAAACTCATTTGGTCTGCCTGAGTGGTTAAGGACTAGGGTGCCACATGCAGCCTCTGCCACAGTCTTGCCCACCCTGAAACCCTGACAGTAAGTACTTCAGCTGTAGGACTTAACCTCCCTGCTTACCCTCTCGAGGCCCGTTTCCACCAGTGGGCAGGGAAGGCATTAACTGATGGTGAAGAACAGTCTCAGCTCCTGCTGCCTGTTCCTGGGACCTAGCCGCCTTCTAGACTAGAGGACTCCCACCACCCACCTCCCCACCCCGCCCCCCTCTGGCTCAGCCTGCACGTGTCTGGTGAAGAAGGTTCAAGGGGACAGATCAGAGAGAGGTGCGCATGCGGCTGTGGCTGGAGTGGCCATGGGTGGCCAAGAAATCATTCCACAGTATAAAGATTGGGGTGTGTCCTTTGTAGAAGGTGCTGTACATGGGGGGCTGTGTGTTGGATCTTGATGGGGGTGCAAGGAAGAGAGTGTGGGTAATAAATAGTGTCAGAGTGTAGGGTGTGGGCAAGAGTTACAGGGATGCTTTGGCAGGTGGGCTGGGGACTTCAGGCCCTTCAAGGGCCTCTCCCTCATGACCAGTGTGTGGCAAGTGGGCCCTGACCAGTCAATGAACTCAGGGTCTGGAAGAGTCAGCGGCTTTTCCGACTTTTTTGCCAAACGGGATGTCAGCACTAGGGAGGGGCGGGGCAAGAGAGGGGAGGGGGATGCCGGCGGGCCGGCAGGCCTGGCAGGCTGGGAAGGTGCCAGTGACTTCATGACAGCTGGCCACAGAGCAGCTGGCTGAGGGGGCGGGGAGCTGGAGCCTGCCTGGGCCAGGAAACCGGCCCCTTTGGCCACTGGTCAAGGCCAAGGCTGCTGTTCCTTTCCAGACAGGGAGAAGCAGTATGGCCTCAGTTCCCTTCCTGGGGCCTCCTAGGGGCAGAGCAGGGGGCCTCCCCCACTGCACACCAGGCATCCTGGGTAAGGACACCTGCTCCACTTTACAGATAAGGAAACCGAGGCTCACTGAGGCCCACTGGGGATGGGGGGTAGCACGTTCCCTGCTGCGCCACACAGGGGCATTTAGCCACTAAAGACTGAGGGCCTGCGGTGTGGGGGCAGCAGGCCTTCTCTGAACCCCTAGGCACGAGGCTCTCAAGTCCCCCCAAAGGAGCTCCTTCTTGGGGAGCGCCTCCACATAGTTTCTTCTATTTGGGGAGCAGGCAGTCAACATCAACAGCAGTGTTCCCCCATCCCCGTGAATAGAGTCTTGGGCGCCCCCCTACCCCAGGCCAGAGGCAGCCTTCTACAGCAGACTGACTGCTCTTCTCCAGCCAAGGCTTCATCGACTGCTGGCGCAGACTGGTTCCTCAGCAGGGCTGGTGGGACAGCCGATCACAGGCCTGGTGGGTGTAAACCTGGCCTTTGTACCCACAAGCTGAGACCAGTTTTGGGGGTGTTCTTTCTTCCATCATTTACTAGTTTCCCATAAGAATAATGACTGGCCTACGTATCCTTTGTAGTTCATAGAGGACTTTCACAGACATTGTCTGGGTTAGTGCTTACCTAGCCCCGTGACAAGCAACTCACACACCCATTTTATAGAATAAGAAACTGAGGACAATGAGGGAGGTTCTGGATGAGGCTCGGATCACAGGGCCAGGAAGTAGCTGGCGCTGAGGCCTCTCTGACCCAGACACCTGCCACAGCAGCAGCCTTCTCAGGGAGCATGGCAGTCATGTGACCGAGCAGACAGACTGGGTCCTGCAGCCAACAGCGAGCTGTGCAGCAGCCCTGTGCATCTCCAGCCCGGAATATGTGAAGCCTACTCCGTCTGCTTGTCCTGTGCGGGGTGGGGGAGGGCAGTGGCGCAGGGAGGGATTAACAGTGAGGCAAAAGTGACCAGGGCCGAGAGCTGGCCGCGGAGTGCTCGGGAGGGTCTCTGAGAACAGGGCTGGTTGGTGGTGGTGCTGAGCGCCGGCCAAGGAGTGGAAGGACCAGCATTTCCTGGAACAAGAGTCGACCAACAGTGCCTAGGGCCAGCTGCTGCCATGGGTGGCTCTGTCTGGAGCTGGAGGGGAAGGACAGTATATAGGGAGGTGAGAGGCTCTCAAATGGAGATAGGCTCGGAAAGCCACGTTCCTCCGAGTGGGACACTCTCAGCCCCTCCTTGGGGCATGAGGACACTCAGTCAGCAAATGAAGGCCAGTGCTGGTGGCACCCCTACTCTTTATGGAAATAACAGTGACCAGAGAAACTGCAAACACCGCGGACCTACAAGCCACCCGTCCCTCCAGGGGCTCTCGGTCAACCTATAATGGAGGAAGCTGTTTTATGTATGTGGAGGGGGGGTGTCCCCACTTTCATTAAGGTTTCTGAGACGGTCTCATTGGGTAGCACCGGCTGGCCTGGCCCTCGTGATCCTCCTTGTTGCAGCTTCCCCAGTTTGGGGATTACAGGTGCCTACTGCATAGAGAGATCTCGTTTTTAATTGAGGACTGGATAGCTAGAAAGCTTCTCCTAGGCCCTAAGGGAGGGGGTTGGGATCACACCCTGCTTCACCCCTGCCACTGCAGAGCCTAGGCTTCCTTGGGGAACCTGAGCAAAAGGAACATTCTAGTAAGTGTACTGGGAATTCTGAGAAAAGTTTCAGGGCCAGTTCTCCATGCCATCTACCCTTGACTCCTTTCTGACTGGGAGCTGGGAGGAAATGTTCCCTTAAACCTCTCAGCCCTCCTGGGCTGTGGCTGCCTCCCCCAGAGCCCTCAAATAATCCAGACCCTGCAAGGAGACATCATGGGTACGGTTGGCTGGCTGCCTCTCTGAGAGGGCATGTCAGTAATGTCACGGCCAAATATAGAGGGAACCAGACACCTCATGGGCCCAGGGCCCGGGGAGCCCCAAGGACTCCACAGTGCCTGCCCCACCCCCAGCTCTTCTGAGCCCTCCTCCTCCCTCCCCCCAGCTTGGGCAAGCAGCCAGGAGACTGGCATCCCCTCTCCTGGCCCCAGCCCACTAGGGGACATGTCCCAACAAGTCCGAGCACAGCAGGAGGCTGGCTCAGGGGGTGGGGGCAGAGTTTGAGCTGGGTGTGAGCGTGGGGACACCTCTCCAAGCCCTTTTACAAGCGTACCTTCCCACAGGGCTCTCAACACCAGGAGGCCAAGAGGAACCGCCCCTGTCCTCTGTTCTTTAGCTTCCCCCAGACCAAGACCATAAAGCTGGGGTGGGGGAGACCAGAAAGCCAGGCCAAACCCCAATAAACTGCTGGCCGAATCGAACTGCAAATAATTAGTCCCAATCGCCTCCGCCCTCCTCTCTGGGGAGTGGAAAGTCAAAGGGCAGAGTTGCTGACGCAAATGTCAGGGGAGACATGTGGAGGCTTGAAACAGCTGGGCTCCTGCTCCCAGCGAGGTCACTGGAGCCCTGAACACTGTGTCCCCCAGGGCAGCTGGGAGAGCTGTTCTCAAAGCCCTTGAGATGAGGGGGCTCTGTGGCTTTCCCCTCCTGATTCTGAGGTCATTAGAGCCCGATGGAGAAGGTTAATCAGACTCTTGGGGAAAGACCTCTGTCTCCTGTGTGGGGGACCCAGGCTCCAAACCCTCTTCTCGGTTGGACCTCCTGTGGGCACGCCTTGGCAGCTCTACCAGTCTGTGCACAGTGGTGACCCCCAATGGTCAATGCTAGACTTGAACTTGGGCCTGGGCTGTTACCATTCAAACCTTGCAGCCTCAGCCCCAGGCCAGGGAACCTTGGACACAGCAAGAGCAGCCTGGGGATTTGGCTTTGGTCAGGGACATTTACCAGGTCTTAATTTTTCCTCATTGAATTGTGGCTAGACCTCAGCTGAAATATCCCACTGTTAGCAGATCAGGGTCAACATGGCTAAGGATGAACTCATCATCTCCTGGCTCCAATCCTGCTCCTCCTCCGGACTTCCCTGTTTCCATTAATAGCACTGCCACCACCCAGTCCCTGGAGCTCCAAACCTTGTCATCTCCAACCCCTCCTCTCTGGACTGGGCACCTGCCCTGCCCCTCCATCTTCCAGCTAGACAGCCCTTTGCAGAGCGGCTGGTGAGCTCAACAGCACCACCCAGAGGCCAGGCCTGATCACGTGACCCAACACCCGCTGACTGTGTCTTGGGGCCAGTCTCTCTCGGCTTTCTCGGCTATAACCTAGTGAGAATAATCACTTCATAGGATAATGTGTGACTCACTCGAGGGACAGACAGTACCCCGAAGCCCTATCACGGAAGGTCCTACAAAGATTCTACACATCATGTCCTCCAAAGCCTACGTTTTACAAATAAGGCCCCGAGAGCCAGGGTAGGAACTAACAGGGGTGTTGAATACTGTCTTTATAACACACTGCAGAGCTAGCCACAAGCCCTTGGAAATTCCTGCTAGTTTTAGTGTTTTTCCCTCCGCCATCATCTCCTCCCAGAACCCAGAACGAGAGGCTGCCTCTGCGTTCATGAGGCCCATCCCCTGCCTTCAGGGGCAGGTTCACCTGGCAGGTATTGAGGTCACTTAGCTATAGGAAATAATTCTGAGATGTGGCCACCACAGGTCACATACAGCAGTCTGAGTCAAGGCAGCCCGTCGGCGGTGAGGTTCTAAGTGAGGCTGAGCACACAGCCACTGGCCTGAGGGGATGGCCTTGTGTCAGCTGTCCAAAAGGGTAGGGGTCTCCTCCTGTGACCCTGCTGCCTCTTCCCTGCCACTCCTACCCCAGTGTCCATGTAAGTCTTAGCTTGCTGCTATCTAGTCCTGTTTCCCTGTGGGCAGATGTTCCTTTCATTCACCCTGTCAATAAGGACCTGGATCCCACATGATCCCTTCAAATGAATAGTAAGAGCCACTTCCTGGGAAGAGGGTCATAATCATTACCAGATACCCAAAGGGGTCTTTTATCCCTGAAGAGGCCACAGCAAGAACATGGGGTAGAAAGGCTTTTAGAATGAGGAGGATTGGCCATCCTAGAATCCTTGGTCACCTGTCTTCTAAGACCATGGTTCTCAAATGAATGGCTGCTTCTGTTCCCAGGGAACATTCAGGAACACCTACAGTTTCTGTTGTCACAACTGGGAAGTGGGTACTGCTAGCTGTCTTTAGTGGGTCAGGACAAAAACCTTGTTATGCAGCCTGGTAGTGCTCAGGGCAGACCAGGACACAGCACTACCAGCCAATGGGCACAGACCCACCTTCACAGACTTTGTAATGATCCTGGTGTTCTTGCCCCTCTGCCCAGCCTGGGGAAGTTTCTAGAATAGTCCATGCTGACTTCTCAACTCTTTCAACAAGGATAAATAGGAGGACACCCAGGCCTGTGTACTCACAATCCCATTTCTTGAGCCATGTGTCCACTGGATCTGCATGTCATCCTTCATGAGGGGGAAGACGAGACAGTGAGGAGCAAGCTAGCTCCCTCAGCTCTCTTCAGAACCAACCTTCAACCCCAGGAGAGAGGGACTTGCTGAGGAGCAGAGGTACTTCAGTCTCTACAAACACTGTGCCCATATAATGACCACTGTCTTTCCCCTGGGACTGGCTAGTGTCCCCAAATGGAATTCCGGCTGACCCCTAGAGCTCTGCCGGGCTGGCTTATACAGCTCTGCCACCAGAGCGTCTCACATTATCCAGGTATCTGCTCAAGGCGGCTGACAGCAAGTCTCTAAGACTCCACTCGGGCATTGCTTACCTTGCGGGGCGGAGACCCACAGACATGCCCACCCTCTGTCTTCTGTCTCATCTTAATGGAGGACACCACCTTCCCCATCACGGCGATGGTCAAGCTATTGGAGAGTGGCACTGGGCCCGGCTCTGGACGCCCCCCAGCTGTAGCCCCTGAGAAGCCCAGGCGGGGAGTTTTCCAAAAGATGCAGCAATGATGGCAGAGCCCTGGAGGAAGGAGGAGCCCGCTGAGTTCCTAAGTGCAGGTGAGGCTCTGAGGGATCTGGGAATACAGAAAAGCCACCGCTTGCCTCAGGGGTCACCCCTTTTTGGGATCATGCCTATCTCCTGGAAATCCCTCCCTGCTCCATGGCATTCATTTTTTACCTTTGCTTCCACTGTGTGTGTGAGGGGCCATGGCCACCAGCCTGTTCCAGTGTTCCACCCAGCGGGTCACCCTCACTATCAGTCTTCTAACTATAGAGCCCCAGAGTTGGGGAGGGACAGCGATGGCCTGGCCTTCCTGCCCGAGGGGTTCCTGCCACTGCTGTACTGGGCCAGGACCCCCAAAGAAGGGCTGGGAACCTGACTGCTGCTTGAAAGGGGTCTTTGCATGACCCTCAACTCTCTGGCTAACCCAGCCCCTCCCCAGCTTTCCTTTGCTCCAGCGACTTCACCGGGCTCTTCCCTTGCATTACCGGCATCGTCTAGGCCTGTTGGCTGGTGGGGTCTGCAGAGCCACACAGGGCCCAGGGCAGGATGGTACTTTAAACATGGGGATGCTATCTCCCTAGGGGCACTTCGGCTGGAGTTTGGGCATTCATATCCACCCTCCGGAACACGTGTGAATGCTCTGAAGCATTAAACTCTGAGCTTGAGGCTGGCAGTCACTGCTGTTGAGATGCCCCATTCTTCAGGCCTGTGCCTGCTTTAGATAGAGGTGTGGTCCACACAAGCTCTCGTTTGTCTGGACTGCGAGAAGACCTCAGGGAGGCTGCAAATGCCTCACCATGGGCTCTGCAACTTCCTGCTTACTCCACATAGCCTACACCCTCTGACCCTCTCCTGTCAGCATCCTGGACAGGGGGTGTTGGTCAAGTCGGTCTCCCTCCATGGGACTGACAGTCAGACCTCACCCGTCCCAGCCTTCAGTGATGTCTGCTCTGTCTTTCTCCTTAGGAAGATCCACTAACACATAACTAACACTGGTCACAGATGGTGGAGAACACGCCCCACCCCAAACACACCTATACACATGCTGATGAGACTCCTGGGGCAGAAAGCTATCCTGGAACCTGTCTGACCCATCACTGCAGTGCAGACCTCACCAGCCGACAGCCCTAGACCATGCTGGTAACACAAGGGAAGAGCCAGGCAGAGCTGCTTGGGGCGGGGGTTTTTGTTGTCTTTTAAAACTGAAAACCAAGGGTCAGAGAGAAATACCAGGCTAAAGCAGTGGCCACACAAAACAACTTCAGAGAGCTTCCTGAGCTTCCTGGTGGCAAGTGCGGTGACTAGCAGGTCCCTGAGAGTAAGCTGAGGAGGGAGTATAGAGAGGAGAGGGGAGTGCAGCCTGGGAGGTTTATTCTGGGCACACAGATGTTCTCCCTCTAATCCTTACCCCCTCCTTTCTTTCCAGCAGCAGCTAGAAAAGCCAGGAAATAGATGTGGATTGATGGCCTATAATGGGCTTAGTTAGTGCTGTGACCTGCTGAGTTATGTAACTCCTATTTATTATCGGCTTGGATGAAGTTTCCATTGAAACAACTCACTAAGCTGATTCTGTGACATTTCCTTTAGCTTCCCCAGAGGCGGCAGCAGAAAATTCCTCTGCAACTTCAAAGACCAGAAATTATGGTGTGGATGCTTTCAAACCCCTTAGGCCGATGTTTGTCTTACCCATCTCAAAATCTGCAACTTCAGCATCAGCCCCATGCTTGGGTCTCCTGGATGCCTAGGCTATAGGCTGCCTTGGTGGAGCTGAGCAAGGGCATTTTCCTGCCTCTAGCGAAGAGGTGAGGAGAGCCAGGGCAGTGAGAAAGGACAGCAGCCTGGTGGGAAAGGCACTGAATTAAGAGTCAAAAGTTCCAGGCTCATCTTCCGGCTTGCTGGCACTTGGAAGGTGAATACCAATGTGGCGCCACCTTGTGCTGAAAAGGAAGAAGAACCTGAAGAACCTGGTCTCGTCAAAGCACAGTGGGTCTTCTTTCCCAGCCCTTTCCTGCTCTGGGAGAGGTGGAGACTTACACTCCAAGGACTCTCCCTCACTTAACTTCATCTCTCATCCCATTCTCTCAGCTGCTAAAGGGGCCCTAGGAAGAAGGTGTCTAAAGGTGTTGATGCTTGCCCAGGATCATCTCCAAGATGCTGCAGGAAACACAAGTGCTAGAGATGCCCGAGGGTCAGAAAAGCATGCCTCTGGTGAAGAATGCCTTATGCTGCCATTCCTAGTTCTTTGTGAAGTCCTTGGTAGCTTCTCCAAGGAAGCACAGGTGGCCTACACACACACACACACACACACACACACACACACACACACACACACACACACAGAGAGAGAGAGAGAGAGAGAGAGAGAGAGAGAGAGAGAGAGAGAGAGAGAGAACCTGTCTCCACAGATGCAGACTAAACCAAAGAGCATGGAAGGCCAGTAGCTGAAAATTCACTCCCAAATTGGACCTCAACCACAAATCTTTGGGATGAGCTAAAGATTGAAGGTAGGCTTGTTGAGAAAGGGCAGTAGGAAAAGAAACTTAGGCAACTGCATGGAAGGATACTGGCATCTTGTTAATTGTTGAGTAATACACGATCTCATGAGCTATTGCAACAAAGAATCTCGAGACCATCACTGTGGTACTGATGAAAAACAACAACAACAACAACAACAACCTAGTTTCTGAACAGTTACTCCGTTTTTGGTTGTCTGCACCTGCTAATATCTCCAAAGATGCAATTTTGCCTTCTTGCTTGGGCAGAGTAATGCTAAGCTTTCATATCCTATCAAAGGCATAGACGTCTCCTGGACACCATTTCCCGCTCTGTTGTGCATTTGATGTTAGTGTTTTACTTAGTTCTGTGTCTGCTCTCCACTCGTTCGTGTGCTGAGCTTGGCTTTGTTATTACAGGCAACAGGATTCAGGCATGTTGAATGGCATCTATTGTCAACTTTACCACTGTTTCCATGCTCCTCTGTCTGCATGGAAATGGAATTAGCTCTTAGAGTAATGTAGAACGTAGTCTTCCTGTGTTTAATTTTCAGGATCAATCTCCTTTTCCTTAAACTGGGAATGGCGAGCAACAAGAAAAGGTCTCTGACAGGGTCAGAGTACCTCTGTTTCTCTGGGAATCACCAGACTTTTAGGCCCACACAAGGCTTAGAACACTGTAAATAGATGGGACTTCCTGCAGCCAATGTTCTTATTTTAAGTGGACAGCATTCTAGTGTCACACGTTCAACTCCTGCTTTGAATGTACAGTCACAATACTTGATTACATGTCACCATTTCTGAGTCAGCATTCCCCATCAACCTATGTTCCTTGAAGGTGTCTTACTCATCTACACATCTGACCTCTGGGACCACCAAAAGCCAGCTTCTGAATGCCCTGCAGGGTTGGGGTGTGTTGCACTGTACACATCACCTCATTTAGTCAAGAGAAGAATTATGGGGTATCACAGCAAGGGAACACAGTACTTATGTAACTATTAGAGGGTCACAAATAAGCAGTCAGTGGACCAGGACTCCAACGCAGGTCTCACCCTACATGTGCAGCAGCCTCCATGTCCAGTTAATCTGGTTTCACCAATTGCTGAGATGCCTTCTCATCTGTCAAACCTGTCTATCAAAAGGCAGGGTATTTTCTATGGCCAGGCCTCTGGATCACGTGGGGTCAATAGTGCTCTCCACAGGGGGTTCTCTGAAGATCACCCGTGGATTTACGGGCACATATTTGGAAAAACTAGTTGTTACAAAAATGATACTATGGGCTCAGGGGTTAAGAGCACTAGCTGCTGTTCTTCCAGAGTCCTGAGTTCAATTCCCAGCAACCACATGGTGGCCAAAACCATCTGTTTTTTTTTTTTTTTTTTTGTTGTTGTTGTTGTTTTTCGAGACAGGGTTTCTCTGTGTAGCTTTGCACCTTTCCTGGAACTCGCTTTGGAGACCAGGCTGCGCCTGCCTCTGCCTCCTCAGTGCTGGGATTAAAGGCGTGAGCCACCACCGCCCAGCCCAAAACCATCTGTAATGAGATCTGGCGCCCTCTTCTGGCCTGCAGGCGTACATGCAGGCCGAACACTGTATACATAACAAATAAATCTTTAAAAAAAAGAAAGAAAATGACACTAAGCATGATCAAGAAAAGCTAATGGGCTAGGCAGTAGTGGCATATATCTTTTTACTCGGGAGGCAGAGGCAGGTGGATCTCTGTGAGTTCGAGGCCAGCCTGATCTACAGAGCAAGTGCCAGGACACTCAGGGCTACATAGAGAAACCCTGTCTCGGAAAAACAACAACAACAACAACAACAACAACAACAAAAACAGACAAACAAGCAAACAAACAAACAAGCTAACGGCCTCTTCCTATGAAAACCGTAAGAAACTGTTTTGCCAAGCAAATACAGGCTCATGACAGAAAATATCACTTACCCCTTTAAGGTATCCTAATTTTCAACTGCCCTTGAATCAGAAAAGAAGGACTATGAAGCTGAGGTGGGGGTAAGCCTCACAAAGTTACCACACAAAGACCCTAACTGGCCAAGAATAAATGAAGCTTTGTCTCCTGGGAAAGAGGATGTCTGGGACTCCAGCAGGGCTGCTCTCATTCTCATAAGCAAAACAGTACCAACTTGAAGATCCCAGAATCACCTGGGTAACCTGAGAGGAGAAAAAGGAGGGGAAACCTTACGTGCAGTAGCTCCAGGGCAAATCGTGGCCATAGCTCCCTCTTCTGGCCCGATTGAGAACTACAGCTTATGGCTGAGATTGTTCTTCCCAGAGTCAGGGTGTATTTTGTCCTCCTATTATATTTTACGGCCTAAACTCAAATCATAGCTTTTATCTTTGTGGATGGAAGCTATTTTGTTGCTTTTACCTCACCAAAAAAGCAAAGATATAAATTACTTGGATTCAGTGTCTTTTTTGATCAATTGTTAATTCTAAGTATTCCAACCTTCCCTAACCCCACCCCACTGGATGGCCCAGAAATTGCCAACAGGGATGTCTCTTGTTGTGTGAGCTCAAAGCCAGCCTAGTCTACAGCAAGGTCCAGGCAAGCCCAGGTCACATAAGTGAGAGCCTGTTCCAAAGGAATAAAATAAAAAATAAAGGCTAAAGGTTATTATTTATGAAACGGAAGTGGTAGCAGCCTCTGCCAGGAGTGAGCATGCAACTTTCACTCCTAGACTCAGGAGGTGAGGCAGGTGGATCTCTGAGTTCGAGGCCAGGAGGAGGAAGAGGAGGAGGGAGAAGGAAGAAGGACGAAGAAACCCACCCCCCTTTAAATTTTTAAAATTACCCCTCCCAGTGTGTGTATGTGTGTGTGTGTGTGTGTGTGTACACTTGTGTACATGCCAAGGCCAGAAGACAGCCTGTAGGAGTCGTCTTTTTCCTTCTATCATATGAATGGGTTACAGGGACTGACTGAGCACCTTTATCCACTTCGCGAACTCACTGAGACACCAAATCTCATCCTTTTGAAAAGGTAATCAAATCATGCCAAATGCTGCTGCACTAAAAGTGTACTTACACTGTGCTGCCATAGACCCCCTTTATTTATTATATTTATTTAATTTATTAATAATTAAATCACTCACACAATCAATCAATTAATTATTATAGTGTTCTGTCTGCAGGCCAGAAGAGGGCATCAGATCTCATTACAGATGGTTGTGAGCCACCGTGTGGTTGCCGGGAATTGAACTCAGGACCTCTGCAAGAATAGCCAGTGCTCTTAACCTCGGAGCCATCTCTCCAGCCCATGGATCCCCTTTATAATCATTCATGTTTTCACATCTTTGAACAAGTATATCACATGTGTCATTAAAATCCACATTTTGCTGGGCAGTGGTGGCACATGCCTTTAATCTCAGCACTCCAGAGTCAGAGGCAGGTGGAACTTGGGGAGGCTGGGTCCAGCCTGTTCTACAGAGTGAGTTTCAGGACAGCCAGGGGTACACAGAGAAACCCTGTCTCAAACAATAAAAACAAAAGCAAAAACAAAACAAAACAAAACAAAACAAAACACCACACTGCAACATGTTTCTGCCCACTGACGGTAATCGGTAATCGACTGCAGGAAGCTGAGTGTAGGTTTTACTCAACACTCCTATCTGTCAACTGAATGCCCTCCTGACCATGTCATCTGTACCATGAGCCACAGACATGTCCCCACTGCTCACTTTTAGACAGTGCCAAAGAACAATCTTGGCTCTCAGAAATGACATTTTATGGGATGTATTATTGGACTTTCTGGTAAAAATGAAGTCTAGAGCCCTAAGAAAGATAAAAACAAAGCACACTGGACCTCACACATGTTTCATATACATATTTATATATATTTCATGTACAAAGTTACATTCTGAACCCCAGGGATTCCATAATAGAAATAAATACTGAAATAACTACATTGCTAATGAGCTTTTTACTCATAGAAATGAAGCCTCGGCCTCTAAGAGACAGCAAATGGGTACTCTAGAACCCAATCTTATTAGGCAAGTAAAGTTCTGATGTCTAAGACAAAAAGAATTTAGGACATAAACAGTTAAAATATATTCAAATATTGAGAAATATAAGACAAAATTATTAATAAAACTTCATTTTTAAGAGAAAGAAAAAGACAATTAGTGTTACAGAATAGCACAACCCTGTTAGAAAAGCATTTATGATTTCAACATTTATTTCCTTCTCTCCCATGTGTCCAAGTGGGACGTCATCAGCCCCTTTCCTAACATGATCAATTAAGAAGAACCCTAAATCTGGTTGAGTCCTTTGGTAATAGTCATAATACTTACTAGGAGATAAATATCCATTTCCATGGCATTTGCAAGACACATTCTTTTTAGGTTAATATGAGGCATTTTGTTTTGTTACAAATGCTGCATGTTAAGTGGTCTCTTCTCAAGCTCATGAGATGAACAATGCTACAGGCTGAGAGTATATTTTAACCTTTCCACTGCACGCACATTCCACCTGAATAGTGACATGCTGCAGCCTCTGTGCTGAAACGTTCTTCTAAGAGATACAACATTACCAGTTTTGATCTACACGAGTTAGAGAAAAATACTCTCACTACAGAGTTTCCAGAAAGCAGTCTCCTTTTGCCTCCTAGAGATTTGAGCCTGCACTCCTAGTGTCAAATTGAGACATACACTGCTGCTCTTTTTATAGACCAGCAATGGCTGCACATCGGTAATTTCATATGGTTCAGCCTCATATATAACCCATATGTAACAAAAAACAAGAACTCAGTACTCTGCCTTCTTCCTCTCAGTTTTTTTTTTTTTTAACATGGGAGACTGCCCAGAGGCATTCAAGCCTCCTTTGCCCTGTGGAGGCTATGGCAATTTATACCCCTTTACTGTTTGTGAGCAGCTTACATCCGGGTATTTCTTCCAAAGATCACCCCCTTGACCAAAATAAACATCACAAGAATATATGTGTTATGGGGGGAAAGAGGAAGAGAAGCAAAATTATAAATATAAGCACAGCCCTTAAAACAAGCTGTACGGGTGCATCTGCTCTCTCCGGTCCTTGAAATAAGTCCACAGGGCCACAGTGATTTGGGATCTTTAGCTAAAATCATCACACACCTACAGTCTGTGAGTGAAGTCAACGTCATTAAGTCTCAAAGAAACAATTATAACCAGGGTAACGATACACTTGCATGTTTCTTCTTTAGCTTCTGGTTTCCTGAGCTACACTGGACCACACAAACATGTAAAGAGCTTCTGAACAACAATGAGGGTGTCTGACTCTGGGACACTTACTTCTTGGGATTAAAATTCCCAGACACATAATGATGTCTCATTATGAATTTATACAACATTTCCAATAAATGTTGATAATGCTTTTTTAAAGTATTTGCCTCAAACAACTCATATTTAAAGTAAAGATATAGCAAACAAGTTATGGAAAAGTGGTCAGCGCTGAAGAAAAATGAGTATGTAGATCAAACAAAATATTATCCTCTATACAGATTTATCAAAACAGGTCTTTTTCTTTTAAAACATACAGGGAGCACAATTTTAGAGTGTGCCCAATGTGCTTATTGATACAAAAGCCTCCTAGGCTCATTAAGCCCCATGTGTTTTAGGATCTAGCCTAATCACGTATATGCAAAAAAATCACTGGTGTACCTTTTTACAGATATCTTTGTGTCACAGTCTGGGGAAAAGTCCCCTGGAACTTAAGAATGTTTTAGACAGTTAGAGACTTGTGTTTGATTTCCTGTCTATGAAGTGATCTGGTCCTTCTAATGACTGGAGGACCTGTTTCCTGTATGGTTTTTTTTTTAAAATAGCACATAAAATTTTGTTAACTTTGCTTGCAGCCATGAGTAAGAAATGGTAAATCATCCATTTTTAGGAAGCTTGCGAGAGGAAAAAAAAACATATAGCATAATGGTTTTTGAAAATTCATAAGGTTATCAGTTAAAATTAGATTTAAACCCACTTTTTCAAATGGACATCGTGAATGAAAAGATTGATGCTGACTTGGCTGGCTTCGCAGCCTTTCCCTTTGAAGGGGGCACTTTGAGCTGACAAGGGTGCCAATGCTGAAGCATTCTCTATACCAAGCAAACGCTGGCTGGTAGTTTTACACAGAACAAAATAAACCAACTTTCCTAATCATTCTGCATTCAGCTAATTAGGTCGAATCCACGGCCACCACAGTGTCCCCTTCTTAACAGGTTAAGAGCAGCCTAGGAACATCTGGCTGACAGGTGCATTTTTTTTCCATAGAAAAAACTGAATCAACTACCACCATCCTCTAGGACAAGGAGTACAAAACACAGCTTCCTCTTAGACTATCCTTCCAGTATTGAAGTGTCCTCTATGCTTCCCAGAATATTTCCTAAACTTCAAATGATACATTTCTTAAATGTCAGTATGAAAATGGGTAAAACTAGTCTAAAAAATGAGAATATTCAGAGAAGGAAGCTTCATAAACTTTAGAGTTCTAATGAGATAGGAACAAGAAATTTTATTTAAATAGTGTAGCCTTAATTTCTTTAATATAAAAACCCCCAAATCTGATGAAAACAAAGTTTTATATACCATATAAACAAGATTTGTCAGAATTGAAAGTGAAAGTTAATGTAATTTACAGTTAGCTTTTAGCCCTCTTGGGACATTTAGATAAATCCTGATAATCCATCTGCCATTAGTGTGTCAATTCTATAATACACTGGGGAAAACTCTATTGTACTTCATGTACAGTTTCATTTATTAAATCTTTTCCATTAGTTCCATTATTAGTGACAGCTAAAAAGTGACCTTATCAATTAAGTGAGTGACATTAGACTGTGGCAGAGCAAACCACATCTGGATTGCTTTCTGTAATTTACCTGTTTGTAGAAAGTAAACATCCTTTGATTTGTTCATGATATACTGAAATTGCCTATTAACACTGGTGCAGTAAACTAGCTCGCTCCTCTGTATTGTTACCATAGGACAGATTTTGTAATATAAAGGTAACAGGGGAAAAAATGCTCACGTATTATGTGGTGAAATGTCTTTCACAAAAAGAGCATTAAATAAGGGGAAGGGAAAAGAAATCATGCAGAAGAGGCAGCCTCCTCATCTCCACCTGTCTCTACGGACTCATTCATTGCCGCACATCACTTGCCACACTATCAGGTGACTCCTTTCTGCTTTGGTGACTGAAGGTTCCAGTGGAAGATCCTCTCCAAGAAGTTCAGATTCTCCACCTTCATCACCTAATGGGTCGTAAGGAAACTGAAGTTAGCTTAAATGCAGAAACTAGAAAATGATGTGAACTGGACTCACAATTAGCCTATGAATAGGACGCACAAAGCTTGTTTGACATCTAGTGTAGAGAACACAGTGCAGCACACCAGTAAAAAGTAAGAGAAGAGTGGGGGGCCAGGGAGATGGCTTAGTGAGTCAAAACCTTTGCCACCACGTGCTGAAGGAGAGAAGTGATTCATGCAAATTGCCCTCTGATCTCCTTATCGTATTCCATAGTGTATGTGCATGCACACACACACAAATACACACTAAATGCAATAATGACAAAAAGGTACCAGAGTCTGAATCTTCACCCACACCATTGCCTGATTTCTGAAATTCCCTTTTCCTTTCACTCATGAAAGCTAGTTCACAATATTATGCTGGACAGTTATCACAATATGTCTGTTCATTAATGATAACAGAAATGGGAGACGTTAAAAGCAAACATATCCAGTTCTGTGTCTCTCCAACATGGACATTCTACTCCTGTTTATTTCAAATTAAGAAAGCATAAATGTGGAGCATACTAACTACAGCCCAGGATGTTGTGCTGATTCTCAGTGACCAGGGGTAAGGTTCTCCAGTTGAGACACTAGGTACCCAACAGGCACTGCTGCTCCTCCCCACAAGCTTGCAGCAGTCAGCTCTAATGTGCAGAGCCAGGTTATTCTGGTACAATCTAGCTGACAACTTGTTTAGTGGGATGATTTCTTCAGCAGAATCCTAAAAATGTGCACACTAAGAAACAAAGATATTCCACTCATGTACTGGGATTCTGCAATGCTCCCATTTGAATTTAGCAGAAGAAAATGGCACCATTGACTAGAAACAGAGGAAGAGAAGTAACTGAATATATGCATTTTTCTATGCAAGCCATTTTCCCTTACCTCCTACCCCCATGACTTTTTCACAGCAATGTCAAAATACAGGGACCACACTCAGGTCAAAAGTCAGTTTCTCCAACTAAATATAACCATATGTTTAAGAAAAAACAAGTTTGACTTTAAAAAAAAAAAAAAGACTTATTTTTATTTTATGTGTATGGGTGTTTTGCCTGCATCTCTGTGCACCATGTGATGTGGTGCTCACAACGGCCAGAAGAGGGCATCAGATCCTGTGGAGTGGAGAAAACCTCCGTGTGGGTGTTGGGAATAAACAAGCGTCCTCTGGAAGAGCAGCCAGGGCTCTTAACCACTGAGCCATTTCTCTAGTCCCAAGTTTGGCTCTTAAATTTAAAAAATTTACAACGAGTCAGGTGTTGTGGAGTATGCCTTTAATCCTGGCATTCTGGAGGCAAAGGTGGGCAAAGCTTCAGTGAATTCTAGGCAGCCTGGTCTAGCCAGTCAATTGCAAGCCAGCATGTCTACACACGGAAGCCTCATTTCAGAACACAAAACAGCAGCAGCAGGGGCAGGCTACAAGGGTGAAGACAGTGGCTCAGGCCAAGGCCTCTGGGCTCTTGCCTCCTGAGCTGTTCGGAAGACTCAATGTTTTGTCCCCAGGGTCCCTATACTGAAGCCCTTACTGCTTCGATACATTCCTTACTGTTAAAACATTACAAAAAATGAGTAAGAACAGCACAAGATTAAATAAATTCAAGGTGTTTCTGTTGTTATTGTTTTGGCTTTTTGAGACCGTGATTCACTTTGTACCCCTAATCTCCTAGAACTCACTATGCAGCCCAGGCTCTACCTGTCTCTGCCCCCCAGGGTGCCGATATTAAAGGGGTGTGCTACCATATTTCACTTTTCAAATCAACATATTCATTATTAAAATACAAGTGCATTTTCCAGGCTGGATTACTAGAGCTATTGCCAAACCTGGTTAAGCAATTTTTATGCTATTTTCAGATTCTGCTATGGAAAGCATTTAGTGGAGGTGGAAAACTGCAGAGATTTGACTAGAATATTCTTTAGTATGATTTCAACTGCCACACTACACTCTAAGAAAAAGCTACAAAAATCACCCTAGCTAAGGAGAGTCCCTACAATTCCTTTCCATAAACATTTCTGTGCCAGTAGTCAATTACTCGAAATGCTTTGAAACTCTGTGTTCTTGCTGGCACCAATCTCTAAACTTGACACTGATACACCCCACAGTGCACCAAGAATCTTTGGCATTACATGTTCTGGTTTAAATTGACCACATGTGGCACACTGTCACTGACAAGACACTACATTTTCTACTCTGATAGACATCTTTATTGCATTCTCTACAAACATTTAATAGCTTATGTTTAAGAAATCATTAAATTACTAGGACTTTTACTAGACTAGTGTGTTTCTTCGTAGTGAACAAACATCTATTTGTACAGCACTCTTTTCCTCCCTGTCTTTGGGCTGCTTCCATTTAGATAATGCTCTGAGTGAACACAGGACTCACTCCTCACACCCACTACCTAACGATTCCACATTACGCTGCTTCTGCCTCTGCTATTATCAGCTGACTCAGATGTCCACTTTTTCTAACTCATTTCTGTATCTCTTGTCTTAAATCTAAATACCTTCTACCCAAATCTAACCACATCAATCCTCCATTTCAGGTCCTGCAATTCTCCTTTGCTGGAAAGACAAGCACAAACTTTAGTTGGTGTGGTGGTCTGATGAAAACAGCCCCCCCCAGATTCATAGGGAGTAATATTAGAGGTGTGGCCTTGTTGGAGGAAATCTGTCACAGGGGATGGGCTCTGAGGTTTCAGATGCTCAAGCAGACCCAGTGGCTTATTTTCTCTGCCCCTCGGCTCCTTGTCCAGCAGTACCACACTTGCCCATGTGCCATCATGCTCTCTGCCATGATAACAATGGACTAAACTAAACTCTAAGACAGCCCCAATTAAGTGCTTTCCTTTATAAGAGTTGCCATGGTCATGGTGCCTCTTCACAGCAATAGAAACCCTAAGATATTTAGGAAAATATTTTCCTTTTTCCTTTTTTCTGTCTAAACACCCACAAGTATATACAGTATGAAAGTCTTCCATAACTCATCTCATCTTCCTTTCTAGAGAAAATTGTACTCTGCTCTCATATTTCTAAAAAATTTTCTTCAGCTAAGATGGTCTCACTTTTCTAACTCTTTAGTAAGCTGGGGATATGACATGCTCAGTGTGAAAGCATTTGTCTAACATGTACAAAGTCCTGGTTTCAACACCCAACACTGAAAAAACAAACCAACCCTGCACAACAAGCAAATGAAACAAAATTACCTCAGTTAAGCCATTTTTTTTAAAAGCCAGGCCCCCTAATCCTCACCCTCACCATTTCCTGTCCTAGTGCAATCCTTCAGGTTCCCACTATCTGTTACAGACTTACTTCAGGCATTGTTTCTTCTCTACCTTATCTTCCCACCATGGGAAGAACCAACACCTCTTCACCAGAGCATTTACAACATTTGTAACTTGTTAACAACCTTAGCTCTGTATTGTTCTATAAAACAGAATTCTATCAGAATGAAGCGGCCGGGGTGGCGCACGACTTTAATCCTAAAGTGTTTGGGAGGCAGAGGCAGGTGGATTCTGTGAGTTTGAGGCCAGCCTGGTCTACATGAGCGAGTTCTAGGACAGCATAATAAAGAGTCCTTGTCTCAAAAGACCAAAACAAAACTATTAAAAGGGGACTAGTGACTAATTTGTTTCCACATCTTAAGTTTAAGGTTGATAGGCACAAGGTGAGAAAGTGAACAGATAAAATAATTTGGACATAAACAATGTTTTATGAAGTATTTTTATTTCTTCATTTTGTAGGTGAGAAAACATGTCCTGGAAGAGTGGATAGTTTGCTAAAGGCCTTATGATTACAATTCTTTAGCTCTTCACATAAACCTTAATATATAACCATTTGTAATTTAAATGCTCTTTCAAATGAATACTTTTGGTATGAAAGAAACACACACACATATGTATAGACAGAAAAACATGCAAAATCCTTCTTCAAGTAAAATATTCAAAGAGAACTTAGAAGTCATTATCAGAGTGATTTCTTATTCACTGTGGGTGAAAGCCCAACTCACAGAGCACAGTGGAAACTGATGTCCCCAGAACTCAAGACTTACCCATCCTGAAGTCAATGTAGCCTTCTCCCCCACTGATGACAAGCATAGACTTCAAGGGCGTCTGGCTACTGGGTTCCTGTGCAGATGACCCTGCTTTGTCGGCTGTTAGATCTGCTCCGCTACTGCCACTTTGTGGGCTAACGACCTGACCTATTTTATACAAAAACAGAAGAGTGAATATTACTTATCACACATGCTGGTAGGGGATGTTACTTTTTTCCTTTACCTTTTCAAAGTTAAATAAATGACATGGTTGACTCATCCTGTCACTGCAGCACTAGGAAGGGTGTGGCAGGATAGTCATGAGTTCAAGGCCAGTGTAGGCTAAAGAAATCTTGATTCAATAAAGTTAAGCTGTATAATGTCCTGATTGCCTTTAATCTAAGGACTTAGGAAGCAGAGGCAGCCTGCTCAATGTAGTTTGAGGCTTTCCAAGGATGCAGTGAAACCCAGCCTCAAAGAAGTTAAATAAATGAAAAGGTAAATATTTCTTTACTTCTCTTTCTGTCTCTTTCTCCTTAGTACACAGTACCAAGATATTAGGAACACTGAGGCTTTACATTGCCAGAAAACCATTACATGAAGTGTTTAAGAGCCTAACTTAAAAATCTTGAGTAAAGCAATTTCCTAGTAACCAGGAATAGATGATCTTCAAAGTCCAGTGTGAGACACACGAACAGCAAGGTGGATGTTAGTGACCTGCTCCAAACTCTAGTGTTCAACTTTCTGATCTGAGGGGCAATAGAAAGTTTCCCTCCTAAAGGTAAACATTTGTATTTAAGAGAGAAAAATCTTCATTTAAGCCTAGGAATTGGCATATTTGTGGTGGTTTGAATGAGAAATGTTGCTTATAGGCTCAGGTATTTGAACACATGGTTCCAATTAGTGGCACTGTTTGGGAAGGTGGGATAGCCTTGTTAGAGAAAGTACATCACTAGGGGCAGGAGAGTTCATAGCGTGGCTCTACTTTTAGTTTGCTCTCTGCCTCAGGGCTGCAGCATGGTGACTCATGCCTTTACTCCTAATACCCATGAGGCAGATAGGAAGATCTGTGAGTTCAAGGCAGCCTGTTCTACAGAGCTGCAGGACAGCTAGGACTACACAGAGAAACCCCATCTCAAGAGAGAGGGGGGAGAGAGAGAAGTTGTGATTTCTCAGCTTTCTGCTGTTACACTGTCCCTACTGTTACGGTCCCCAACCCTCCAGAACTCTTTCTGTAAGTTGTTTTGGTCGTGGTAATTCTATTACAGCAACAGACAAGTAATATAATATTCATAATATTTTAAATCTTTCATAGTTAAGAAAATGATGTCTTATTTTTAACTTAGAGTATGCAAATAAAATTGCTGCTAATTGTGCCATTTGTTCTAAAGTTCAAATTCTAAGGCAGAATCTTTCAGTGTGACATGGCAGAAGAGAGAGAAACCTTTACACATTCTTCACACTATGAACAACTGAACAGTCTCCAAGACATTCCTCTTAAAGAGCTTTGACTGTGGAGCTCAGAAGCAGAGTGCTTGCCTAGCATGTCCGATCCCCAGAATTGTGGGCGGTGTGTGCATGTGTGTGAGAGAGAAGGATAAAGAAAGCTTTGACTGTGAGATACTTTTTTCCTTTTCAGAATCTGCTGTCCTTCGGACAAATCTAGATCACATGCCTCTAGGAACTAGCAGGACTCAGGACTAAGTCATATGATGTGATATACTATAAATTTAAATTTTTAATTGAGGGGTTGGGGATTTAGCTCAGTGGTAGAGCGCTTGCTAGGCAAGGCCCTGGGTTTGGTCCTCAGCTCCAGAAAAAAAAAAATTAATTGAAAATGGGTGGGGTGCTGGGTGGTCATGGGGTAGGTAGTATGATGGATCTCTGTAGGGTTTCATTAGTGCATTACTCAAGCTTACTCTGGAAGCCATCAACTCTTCTAGAAACAATTTCTACAGTAGAGACTGCAATAGAAGGAGAAGCATTTATAAAGAAGTTAATACAACTTCATCCTTAGAGCTAATTGGCTAATTAGTAACAATATTACTAATTCCACTTTTAGATTTATACTCCAGAAGAAAAGTTTTCTACATATGCAATAAGAAGGTTCAATGTTGGGGGACGGGATGGCTCAGTAGGTTAAGTGCCTGATGCACAACTGAAGACTTGTGCTTAGATCTCCAGTCTCCAGCACGTACATGAAAAACCTGGGCAAGGTAGGCATGTATAATACTGACTGGTGCTGGGCATGCAGGTGCATATGTGTAGGTAGTGTGTGTGTGTGTGTGTGTGTGTGTGTGTGTGTGTGTGTGTAGACAGGTGATCCCTAGAGCTCACTGACCAGCTAGTCTAGTTAATTAGTGAGTTCTGGACTTAATGAGGGACTCTCAAAAACATGATGGAGAACAATCAAGGAAGGCACCTGACCCTGACCTCAGCCCTCACACACAGGCATGCATTCCCATGTGCATATATATCACACACACACACACACACAGAGTCCACTGTGGGCCTGGTACGGTGATGCACATCTGTAATTCCTGTACTTAGGAGGCTGCATTAGGAGTATTGAGAGCTCAAAGGCAACCTGGCCTACATAGTGAGTTCCAAGCCAGTCTCTGTTACATAGGGTGACTGTGGTGTTTCAGGCTGGCCTCAAACTTACTATGTAGCCAAGGATGACTTTGACTAATACACTGTCACAAAATATTACCATTGATTTTCAAAAGTAAGCAATACTCACAAAATATCTGCTTTAGGGACTAGGGGAAGAGATTGCAAAATAACTCCACTCTATCACATCTCCATTATAGAACTTCCTTATGTACTGTACTGATAATCCTAGTAATTTAGTGTTTGGAAGGGTGGTGAAACACCAGGAAGACAGACGCAGTCACGTGGATCCTTCAACAGAATCATCTAACTCACCTGGGACTGCCACAAAGAATTTCACAGCATCTCGGTGCCCGTGGAAGCAAAGCTGTGCATGTGCCATTGAACAGTAGGGTATAAATGTCCCTGGAGTCACTTTATCACTGTTTTCATCACCATATACACGGATTACACTCCCAGGACGATTACCTGGAGCCCCTGAGGTTTTATTTGCTGTAACAAAAAAACCAAATACCAAGCATTTTCCTCTAGAAAACAGTACTGATGCCAAGAGGTTACTGGTTAATCCTTAGGATATTATCTAAGAGCTACAGCCAGTTGAGATACGTAAGTGCAGCAACGCCAGCTCAAGGCAAAGCTGGGAAGAGATACAGCATGCTAGTTATTTTTAAGTACCTCAGTAATGGAAGAGGGGATTTTGCCAGTCTAGCAATAACTAAGCTGTTATTAATATGAGGGAAACCCTCATAGTAAACAAAGCAGAATTGAATTGTAGTTAAATCTGTTTAGTTTTGCTTTCTAGTCCTTATTAAAGGAAACTAAGCATTATAGACTAAAGTACATAGGAATGTTCTTAAATAAGATATTTTTTGGTTTTTCGAGACAGGGTTTCTTTGTGTAGTTTTGGTGCCTGTCCTGGATCTCGCTCTGTAGACAAGGCTGGGCTGGCCTCAAACTCACAGAGATCCACCTGGCTCTGCCTCCTGAGTGCTGGGATTAAAGGCGTGCGCCACCACTGCCTGCCTCCCCCGCCCTTTTTTTTCAGAGCTGAGGACTGAACCCAGGGCCTTGTGCTTGCTAGGCAAGCGCTCTACCACTGAGCTAAATCCCCAACCCCTGCCCGGCTCTTAAATAAGATCTTTATAGTTCATCTTCTGATTTTTCCCCATGGTAAGAGGTGGGAAAGTTTTGCTTAAAAGAACCCAAGCATCACCATAAGGAAGCTTGCATTTATGCCAGGCTGACAAGTTTGCTGAATTCTTATAGAATGGCCAGACTTACAAAATACCCCTGCTTCCATGGGTAAGTGAATGAAAGAAACATGATTGGTAACAAGAGTAAATAATGTAGATTAATGACAGTTTTAAGAGATGTTTCATGTTTTTATTGGAAGGAAAACCAAGTCTGAAAGAAAGTTTAGCTGCAACAAAAGATGATCGATAGACTAAGCTGCTGAGCAGTTGGTGGCTACGTAACAAACGTTTAAAGTAAAAACAGAAGAGAACAGAACGCCTGCGGCAATGCAGTGACTGCGAGTGGGGACACTGAACGACATTCAAGAGGGTGCTCGAGAGAGGAGACAGCCTCACAGTGGCTCCAAGAGGCCACAGAAGAGTTGGGTTCCGGATCTGCACTTACCCCTCAGCCCCAGTAAACGTCCCTGGTGGAGGATTACAGCTAAAGTGAGAAAGGAGGAAAGGGGACATGGGGAGGTGCACGACAGGAAGGAGAAGGTTACTGTGAGCGGCCACTCAGCCTCCTCTATGTGGCCCTCCCAAATTATGACAACTGGCAGAGCACCAAATAATGTAATGTCCTCCCAAGGCCTCTACAAATGTCTCTGCTCAAAAACGATGATCTATTATTTTATGAAGCCATTCCAGTGAAATGGAAAATTGACGTGGAATACATACTAAAATTCTCTCTCAGTCTACCCAAAAGAAACCACCTTTAAATAATTAGGCTAAAATGCAACTCTCTTTTAAGGAGAGAAGGTAATCCAAACATCTTGTCTTAGGTTTTAAGAAGTGGTCTGAACATGTAGAGCTGTAGGTAACTGCACAAAAACATGAAGAGGTTGAGAACATAGATTCTTCAAGGGCTCCAAATCCACCTTCTGGTATTCTTTCTTCCCTTCTGCTCAACAAGGGAATTTACTAACTTATTTGATGGACTGAAGGCGTTTGCTTCCCCCAAACTATTCCTTGTCTGTGCATTTGGCAACACAAAACCACTTAATGGATGACCAGTGCAATGGAATATCATGAAGAACATACAAAGTACATTCCTTCCAAACAGACAGCCTGTCCTCAGTATGAGAAAAGGCTCAGAGATCTCCTGAGACTTCTCCCACAAGTTTTTTTTTTTTTTTTTTTTTAAATAAATCTCAAATACAACAAAAGGGATAGCTGTAACTATTAGCCAGAGTGAGCTAAACTATGATGAATGAAATGTAGTGCTTCTGAATACTGGTATAATAAAGCTGAAGAGAAATGACATTTTATTTCAAAGATGAAATAGGGCTGTGACTCCTGAATTGAGAAAAAGAGCTTCCAGAGTGAGACCACTGAAATATGGACACTGATCAAGATTCTTACCAGCTGATTCTGTAGTTTATAAACTGATTTCTGTATTGTCACAGATTTGCCAAAATCTACACAATTCCTGAATTCCAGGCACCACTATTTCTTGCAATTCTTTGACTTGTGACAGTTATTTTAAAATATACTTACTTTCTGTCAGTGGGATGGAGATAATGACACCGTTTCCTGTCCCCACCCACAAGCGATTGCAAGACACCATAAGAGCTGTTATCCTCACAAAAGAGAAGCCCAGTTTTCCAGTACCTGTAGGGGAGGGAAAAGAAGAACAGTTTATTGAGAAACTAGAGCATTTCAGATTCCAAATGTCCAGGAGTCTCTGACTTAAAAACAAGAAAGGAAGGCTGGAGAGATGGCTCAGAGGTTAAGAGCACTGACTGCTCTTTCCATAGGTCCTGAGTTCAATTCCCAGCACCCACATGGTTCACAACCATCTGTAATGAGATCTGGTGCCCTCTTCTGGCACACAGGCAAACATGCAGGCAGAATACTGTATATGCAATAAATAAATCTTAAAAAAAAAAAAAAAAAGCAAAAAGTTTTCTGGAAAGATATATTAAAGCAAACGTGTGTGTGTGTGTGTGTGTGTGTGTGTGTGTGTGTGTGTGTGTGTATGACAGGTCTCATGTGCCTAGGATGCTCTGAACTATGTAGCCAAGAATAACCCTGAACTTGTGATCCTTCTGCCTCCACCTCACAAGTGCTGCGATTATAGGTGAGTGCTTGGATTGTGTGTGGGGGCCACCATGCTCAGCTCAAAGCAAATTCTTATTTGGCTTTATTATTTGACAAGTCAAGGCTAAAGGAAAAAGATATTCTACACATGGTTGACATTTCTTTATCAACCAGAAAGAAAGTACAAAGGAAATAACAGAAGTAACAGAAAATACAGCTCAAAATTCAATGACGGGAGCTACAGACCCAAGTCAGACCCAAGGTTAGACAGAGGGAAGCAACAACAAACCAGCAGCTGGAGTTTGCTAGCCTGGGAAATCACATGTCACCTCACAACCTGAAAAGGTTCCTAATTTGCTTTAAATTTCTTTGCATGCATAAAAATCAATCTTTGCTAACAAAACATACCTTTTCTCTTATTTATATCCTTAGGCTCTAATCAGTTTAGAAGTATTACGATATCATATAAAACTTAGGAAGAATAAACACGTTTTTATATTTTAAGAGAATTTTTGTAATTGATTTCATTTTCAGAGATTTGAGAAGTATAATGGTTAAATAAGTAAAACATTTGAGACAAACATCAGTCACTCAAAGAACTGAGGTCCTTCCTGATCATACAAACAATGTAGGAAGCAATCTTAACTCCCATTTATTCTATGCTAGGAATCTTTTAAAAAATGGTTTTTAAAAATATTTTTTAAAGATTTATTTTCTTGCATGTATACATGTACACCACTCACATGCCTGGTACCTGCTGAGGCCAGAAGAGGGTGTCAGATCCACCAGAACTGGAGTTACAGACCCTACCTCCCTCTTCTTTTTGTTTTTTTAAAAACAGAACCTAAATAAAGATCTCTCTTCAATATGACACGAGAACCTAAGAGTAAGTAAACAAAAACCATGAAGAACTTGCTAGGCTGAGGACACACAGTACATGGGAAGGAACGTGTCAATGTGGGTAGAAGAATGTGAGCAGGGAGACTAGTCTAGACCACGTAAAGTCTCGTGGTGATGATCCAAATGTTACTCGGCCTAGAGGCTAGAGCAAAAGTGCATCATCATGGATTTTTGCATTGTTTACTATGTAGAGGACAGAGTAGCATTGAACAGGGAGACAAGTTAGGAAACACAGGTTATCAAAGGGGAAAAGGACAGTGACCTGGCCTAAGATGATAGTGATCAAGATAAAGTAACTGACCTAAGGTAGTTTCAAACTTGACAGAGTTCCAGGTCATCAAAAGATGTAAAGAATAAGGAGGAGAGAAAACAAAAGAATTCTAGTCAAGAACCATATTATACATTGGAGCATCTGTCTGATACTTCCAGTGATGAAAGCTAACTATTCATGTGGGAACTTATTCAGTGATTTTTCTCAGAGCATTAGAAGAGGATGGAGGTGTAGTTTAGTGGTAGCGCATCTGCTCAGTATACACAAGACTGTGAGTTAGCACCACAACACTGCATAAAACAAAAATCAAGCATTCTCACTGATTTTCAAAAAGAAAACACTATGGGAGCTTACCTAACATTTTGCTTACATAAGGTTCAATGTCCACATCCTGGAGATGTTGGTATGTGTGTGCATGATAGAGACGGAGTGTGGAATCCAAACGGATGGAGACCCACACACCATCCCCCACCCATGCAAGCTGCCGTACTTGGCTCTCCTTCCTGGGGTGTGCGTCAAATGATTTCTAGAAGAGATGTTTAATAAGAAAATTACTGTTTTGTTGTTTTTTGAGACAGGGTTTCTCTGTGAAACAGTCCAGGCTGGCCTCAAACTCAGAGACCCACCTGCCTCTGCCTCCTGAGTGCTGGGATTAAAGGTGTGCGCCATCACTGCCCCGCTAATGAAATTACTTTTGTCACACAGGAAGTCATTTAAAGATGATTGCCCAACAATCCAAAGACTGTTTATTAAAGGGCCCAAATTTGCTTATCTTCCATGACTGTTCTTCCCATAAGTTCTTCCACCATAGAATGCAACACAAACACACACACACACACACACACACACACACACACACACACACACGAACAAAAGGCCAAATGGCAGTTGGGTTTGGTGGCTAACACCTGTAATCCCAGCACTTGGAAGTGTGAGACAGAAGAGCTGCTGTAAGATCAAGGCCAGAAGTGAAATTCTGTCTCAACAGTGAGATGACAACAGAACCAAGTGGTGCTGAGCTCCAGCACTGTATAGGAGACTCCCTTATTTAAACAATGCTGGCCATCCAGACTATATATCAGTGTTCAGAAATGATGATTTCAGGATTTGGTGTTGCAATGAGAAGATCCTATTGGTAACTAAACTTAAAGGAACCCACACTGTTGTATAAGAACAGTCATGAAAAATAAATACCAAATGGTTAACAGAGGGGGTGGCTATTGAGACAAGGTCTTGCTATACGTAGCCTAGGTTAGTCTCAGATTTGTGGTAATCCAAGTGCTAGGATTACAGGGGTGTGTTATCATGTCTAGCTTTAACTGTGAGATTTCTAAGGAAGAAAATGAGACACGGGGCAGGAAGAAATAGAAATTTCATCTTAAAACTTTCCTACTGTAATTTTTAAATAATCAGAATGGATACATTATGACCCAAATTAAAGATTTTTGTTGTTGTTGCTTTTTGTCTTTTTTTTTTTTTTTTTTTGGAGCTGAGGACCGAACCCAGGGCCTTGCGCTCTACCACTGAGCTAAATCCCCAACTTTTAAAGATTTTTTTTAATAAAAAATTTCACTGTAATGTTATTTCTCAGTTTGTGATACATATGCAAATGATGCTGAGTGTAAATTGGGTAAAGGCAAAAGGAACTTAGGAATCCTCTCAACCAATCCTCATATGAGTAGACTTACCAAGAACTACATATTCAGGCTGGCATGGTATTGTACATCTTTAATCCTAGAACTCTGGAGGCAGAGGCAGGTGAATCTCTGAGTTTGAGGCCAGCCTGGTTTACATAATGATTTCCAGGACAGCCAGGGACATGTAGAGAAATACTCTCAAAAAATCAAACAACAAAAACCACATATTCAAATAAAGTACATACACATATGTGGATACATATATAGACACACACAAACCTTTATGTGTGAATCCTCTGTCCTTAAAAACAAAACAAAATAAAACCAACAACAACCAGAAAAGCAAACAAACAAATCCCATCATTGCCTACCCTCATAGTCCAAAATGACAAGAGAGATAAAGTCATAGACAAAACTAAGACATCCAAAACTGTAGTGAAGTGGCCTTTAAACAATGACCTGGAAAGCAGTCTTTGGGAATACCAACTCAGTATGTACATAGAATGTAGCTTAACTTGCCTCTATCTTCATAGCCTTTGGCTGAACCACATAGATTTTGTTTCTATAGCCACACCAGACTTTGTCATGGACCACAGTCATGCATCGTATGGAATGGTGAGGACGTCCAAGGTCTAAAAGGTGATAGTTTGACAGGTCCCATTGTCCATCTTTAAAACAAGAAGTAGATTATAGTTAATCACACCACTGTTCACCTATATGGCAAGTCCCAAAATAGCCAGGGCTACATATCTTTAAAAATCAAACAAAAAGGGATGAAAGAAAATTATCCTTGCCAAATGTTCTCTAATTAAGCAGTATATGAAAAAACTTGCTGTGTTACACTACATAAGGGACAAGAGAGCAGGGAGATGGCTCAGTAGATAAAGTGCTTGTTGGGTAAGTGTGAGGAGCTGAGCTCAGACCCTCAGAATCTATGTTAAAACAGGGGACAGTAGCATGTACCTCTTTCCTAGGAATTGGAAACAGGAGAATTTCTAGAACTTGAAGAACAGCTAGCCTGGCATACACATCAGTAAATAACAAGAGACCCTATCTAAAGCAAGGTAAGGAGATAACAACTAACACAAGGTTGTTCTGTGACACACACACACACACACACACACACACACACACACACACACACACACACACCATGGCACATACATGCCCGTATTCACATACAGGAACACCTTTGTACACACATCATAAACTTACACACAAAGATAATATATATGTATATATATTATCACACACATATATATGTATAATATATATATATATATATAATATGGGCACATGACAATGCTAAACTCTTTACTCATTGTGATAAACACACTTGTCCATTGTTGGGCCCTGACCCCCGTTCCTTGGGTGGCTGTTGCCTTGCTTGTTGACCTTGATCAGATGTCCTTTCTATGCTAATTCCCTGCTGGTTTCCTTCTGGAGGTTCCTTGTTTGTGTATCCTGCATATTTGGTGTTAACAGCTAGGATGCAAGAATGTAAAACATCTGTAGCGAACTTCTGCCCTCCAGGTTTCTCCCACTGTACTATAAGCCTGTATTTAAGGCCTACTCCCTCCTTTAATAAAGGACATTCTAATGAGATGAATGACCCGCTGTCTTGTCTCTGTTTTTAATCATCAGCCCCTCGCTCGGACATGGTGAATGGGTGATAGCGCGGGCGCTACAGTCCATCAAGAATACCCAGTGTATACCTCCACAAAGGTATGCATATATTTACTGATATATATCACCAATATTCCATTTAAAACTTCTTTCTCTTTTTAGGTATCATTTATTTCAAATACAGTAAGCCAATCTACTTGAAAATGCTCTGCAAACCAACACGGTGGTGTACATTATAAAAACTCACCAACTCCTCTGTGGAAGATTGCAAGGGTGCCATCAGCCAGGGCCACTAGCACAATTCCTTTCACATGTCTGCAAACAGGAAAAAGAATCTCAGAACCTCCACTTAGGAGCACAGAATGGACCATGTGTTACTGAGCTGGTGCAGAGGCTCTTAAAGGGCCAGTTTGTGATGGACTGACATAACATTTGAGCATGCTCCTGTCCTCCTGTCTTCACTGTGAGTATCCTGTTATGGAAACATGTCACAGAAACTAATGCACAGCATGTGTGATTATCTTGGGTGTTTTGCTTTCTAGCCCAAGGCTCCTCCTCTCATTACACTTCAACATAACTCTACAGACCAGACACACATCTTGACTGTAACTAACAGAGTCAAGTCCTGTAGAGTTAGGAACAAACTGTTGGAACTTTGCCAGTCAACATATGAAAAAGGATTAACAAACCAATGACCCAATCAATGTATTCCCAACTATGAGGAGTAGTCTGAAACAAATACAGAACTACTAAAGTGAAGAAGAATCAATCCAGAGAGTTTTCTCTTTTATTTGAAATGTTTTCTAGTCTTCTTTCCACTATAGAATTTCATTCTCATCCAGTTTCTCTAGTTCCATTAAAATGGTTGTGGTGGTTTGAGTGAGCTGTCATGGGTATTTGAATACTTGGTCCCCAGTTGGTGGTGGTGTTTGGGGAGGTGTGGTCTTGTTGGAGAAAGTGTATCACTGGAGGTCGGCTTTCAGAGTTTCAAAGACTTGCATCATTGCTAGTTTGCTCTCTCTGCTTCCTACTTGCAGTCCAAGATGTGAGCCCTCAGCATCCTGCTCTAGCCTGCTGACTGCCATACCTCCCTGTCACGATGGACTCCTATCCCTCTGGAACCATGAGCCCAAATAAACCCTTCCTCTGTAAGTTGCCTTGGCCATGGTGTTTTATCACAGCAATAGGAAAGTAACTAAGATAATGGTTAAAACCAACAAGCAAATAAATCAAGCTTGTACACTGATTTATCATAAGATACATGCTAACTTTAATAGTCTTAAATCTATTTTACACCAAAATCAAAAAAGGAGTAATTTAAAAAATAAGACTTACACAATACTGAGAATTGAGTCTTTAAGCTTAATGGAATGGAGACATTTCCTCCACTGGGCTACAGATGAATGGACATACAAACTGCAGGAATAAAGTCAAGACTGTTAAGGCACAGGGTATCATCAATGCTTCTATCTAACAATGACTACAGTCACCCCCAAGAGGAAAGCAGAGCACCAGTCAATTTTTAAGAAAAGAGCTTGATACTTTTGTAAGAAAAGAGAAAGAACAAAGGGTAGGGAGGGGGAGGGGGAGAGGGAAAGAGAGAGGGTGAGACAGAGGAGGGAAGAATGGAGGAGAGAAGGAGTGCTGAAGACAGAGAAACAGGCCATTCACACAAACAGAAGTCTGAAAATCCAAAGGCTAGAATTAGTATCGATACTAGAGTATTAACCAGCTACCTCTGGGTTGCCCCATGCCTTAGCATTTCTGCATAAAACCCTTTTCAAGAATAATCCTACATCTCTATTACATTGAACTTTTTAACTGACAGAGTGATTCACATCAGACAGTGGCTGACTCTATATAGCCTGCAGATTGCTATGGAAAAGACACATAGTGACTGCCTAACCTTTGGAAATATCCTCTTCTATAAGAGGCCCCACAGTATTAATAAGTTATGCCAGATATAGTGGCCCACGCTTTTAATCCTAGCACATATGAGGCAGATGCAGGCAGATCTGAGTTCAAGGTCTGCATGGTCTCCCCCCCCCCCCCCCCCCCCCCGCCAAGCAGGGTTTCTCTGTGTAGCTTTGCGCCTTTCCTGCTTTTTGCGCCTTTCCTTTCCAGCTCTGTAGACCAGGTTGGCCTCGAACTCACAGAGATCCACCTGCCTCTGCCTCTGCCTCCCGAGTGCTGGGATTAAAGGCCTGCGCCACCACCGCTCGGCTTTTTTTTTTTTTTTTTTTGGTTTTCTGCATGGTCTTATAGAACAAGTTCCAGGACAGCCAGGCTACATAGAAAAATCCTGTGTCAAAGAGGGGGGAAAAAGTGAATAAACCATGTAATATAGATTATCATCTTCTGAGGTTCAAACTGTGATTTATTCCTTTTGTAAAAAGATTTTTAAAATTTTGTGTGTATTTTGCCTGCACGTATGTCTGTATACTATGTGTGTACTTGGTAACTGTGGAGGACTAGGACCTAGTTGTGAGTTGTCATGTGAGTGCTGGGAACTGAACTGGACCTTCTACAAGAGCAGCGAGCACTCTTAACCAATGAGCTATCTCTGAAGCCTCATTTTTTATTTCTTCTCTCTCTCTCTCTCTCTCTCTCTCTCTCTCTCTCTCTCTCTCTCTCTCTCTCCCTCCCTCTCTCTCTCTCTCTCTAGGGTTTCTCTGTGTAGGCCTGGCTGTCTAGGAACTCGCTTTGTAGACCAGGCTGGCCTAGAACTCAGAGACCCACCTGCCTCTGCCTCCCTAGTGCTGGGATTAAAGGTGTGCACCACCAGTGCCCAGCACAATTTATTCTTTTTTATTTTTATTTTTTTTTATTTTTTTTTGGTTTTTTTTCGAGACAGGGTTTCTCTGTGTAGCTTTGCGCCTTTCCTGGAGCTCACTTGGTAGCCCAGGCTGGCCTCGAACTCACAGAGATCCACCTGGCTCTGCCTCCCGAGTGCTGGGATTAAAGGCGTGCGCCACCACGCCCGGCCACAATTTATTCTTAGTTCTATACCAGATTTAATTTTTTTTTTTGAGATAGGATCTTATTTTAGTACAGGCTATCCTAAAATCCTTCTGTCTCATGATTATAGGCATGTACCACCATGTCTGACCCAGATTTAAAAATCCTGTTTACCTTTCCTTCTAAGGATATTACATAAAGAGAACATTCTGTGACAAAAGAAGTTTACCATTTAAAACTAATGGAAGACCAGTTTATGAAAGTTGCAACAAAAATTTCAAATTTTGTATGTGTGTATAAAGTTTCTGTATGAATCTATACTTTTTGCTTATATTTATATTTATGATATTTACATTTCATTTATCTTTTGCTTAGGGTTTTTGTTTTTATAAAGGGATCTTACTTCACTCCTTAGTCAAGGTTAACATGGAAGTTTCCATGGCCCACGCTGACCTTCAACTTGCAACCCTCCTCCCCAACCTCCTGAGATTACAGGCCTGTACTACCATGTCTGGCTCGTTTTTTAGTTTCAAGTGCAGAAGCAGAAGACTGAAGATAATCGTCCTGTTAGGATGCTGGTACTTACCAGCCATTCTGAGCTCCCAGCCACATGGTTGGTAAAAGACTACTCATTTTCTGAGCTTCTTCTCTCACCAGGTCTTGCTCATTTGGCAATACTGATATTTGATCTTTGTACACATCTGCATCATTACTGGGAAAATGAGGCACAAGGAGAAAAAAACCCACACTGAATATACACGTTAGCTTTAGTTGTCAGGAATTGAATAGTTCTACAATGAAGCTTACCACAGTGAACAAACACTGAGATTCCATTAAAGCCAGTATTAAACGCTTACTCATTAAGGAATTCAACAAATGTACCAGAAATACTAACAAAGCAGGAAGTTCAAAGTGGAGAAAGAAGAATAAGATATAGTAATAAGACTCATTAGTTAATATCCAAGACTTTTTTAGTTTGTTTTAAAACCACTCACCCCAAAGGAAGCTGATATATATATTTTTTAAAAGATATATTTATTATGTATAGTGTTCTGCCTGCATGTACTCCTGCGGGCCAGAAGAGGGCACCAGATCTCATTACATATGGGAATTGAACTCAGGACCTCTGGAAGAGCAGCCAGTGCTCTTAACCACTGAGCCATCTCTCCAGCCCCCAGCCATTTCTCCAGATGTAATTAATTATACATTTTTTAATGTATAATTAATTTTATAAAATAAGTTACAGCAAAACATGCTTATATTCCATCATAAACCCCTTCTTTTGCATTGTTAGGGCATAGTAAGTAGACAATGTAAAACTGGGCTATCAAATTCAAAACAACTTCATTCTAAATGCTAATAAACTCTTGGTTGCTCTATATACCAAGAAAAATAATTGTAGAAAGGACCAGTTTACAAAGGGGATGGAAGTATGTACTTAAATGGCAGAAGCCTCAACAACAAAACCTGGATCAGAACAAAATTCAAAAGGGCCATCTCAAGTCTTATTTTGGGAAAAACCAAACAGTGACAAATTTAAACAATGCCTAATTTTGATAACTGAAGTGAGAGTAAGTATGGAGAAAAAAAACCTGGAGTCGTTGATAGGATGTAAGTCAGAACACCACAATGAAGACAATAACAACACTTGGACTAATATACTGTATGGACAAGGGTATGGTTTTTTGTTTCTTTTTTTTGTTTTTTTGAGACAGGGTTTCTGTGTAGTTTTGGTGCCTGTCCTGGATCTCACTCTGTAGACAAGGCTGGCCTTGAACTCACGGAGATCCTCCTGGTTCTGCCTCCTGAGTGCTGGGATTAAAGGCGTGTGCCACCACTGCCCGGCTCGTTTCTTTTGTTAAATGTTAGAAAATATAGTGAAGAAATGGATTGAGTTGGGAGATGGTGGCGCATGCCTTTAATTCCAGCACTCGGGAGGCAGAGGCAGGGGAACTCTGTGAGTTTGAGGCCAGCCTGATCTACAGAGTGAGTTCCAACACAGTAAAGTCTATACAGAGAAACCCTGTCTCATCCCCCCGCACACGAAAAAAAAAAAAAAAAAAAAGGATGGAAAAATCTCCAGAGAAACTAAAAGGAGAGAATAAAACATCTTTCAGTTCCCTATAAGAATAACAATTAGTGGGCATTCTGACTATTTAACACTATTTTGATTCTTTGTATTTGTGCAACTCTCCCAAATTACTGATTTAGGATGCATACCTTGACTGAAACACTGGGGAGAGGTCTTCTGGGATCTGAACTCCCAGTGGATCTGTAAACACATGCTCTGTGTACACACCAGGCTGAGAGATGTCCACAGCATCTTCAGCTGACCCCGCATTGCCCTCCGTGGCTTCAGTTGCTTCTTCTGCTGTAGGGACATTTTCATCAACCTCACTATTTTCGGCTTCCATTTCTATAAAAACATAAACACTCTATGCTGAATGAGTTTTTCTACTCCAGTACTTCCACCACATAAGCCCCTGTCTGGAACTCCATCCACTGACCCCTCCCTCCCTGGCACTGCAGTGACATGGAGAACTACTTCTCTCACACAGTCACTACAGCATCTTCCTTCCGGCTCTTTTACCCTGTCTACTTTAAGGTCAGCAAGTCTATATGTGGCACTCTCAGGATTGGTCAGACTCTCCACAGGTGTACCTGGTGGCTTTTCTATCACTGGAGAAGCACCGTTGGTACTGGGGGAAGTAGCAGTTCCTGTCACTCCTTCTGTGGAGCACCCAACTACTGTGATGCCTCCCAGCAAGCTGTCCATCTCTGCAGAGCTGTTGCTTGTCATGCTTCCACACAAAGATGCTTTGTCTACCTGGCCGGATTCAGAAAGTTCTTCTCCTGCAGGGTAGTCTGTTTCCCGAGCTCCTAAAAAAAGCAATTTTCTCTGAATACCCAGTAAACTAAGCAGCAGTTGTTTTCTATTAAAGCAACTCTAGGTCTGAAATGAGAGTACACAAGTGAAATACGGCTACTAGCATGTGTCACCCAGAAGGCAGTGTTAACTTAAAGTGATCTTGAGAAAATGAAAAAGCAATTAAGAGGTAAAACAACATTTCTATTAGTTTCTATTCTAATGAAAAACATGTTAGAGATAATACCTGCTTTTTTGTTTTGTTTTCTATGAGATAAGGCAGGCAACATGATCCGAAGGTAAAGAACATCTGTTGCATAAACCTGATGACTTGAGTTTGGTCCCTATATCTCCCTAAAGTTTTCTTTTGGTTTCTATACATGCACTGTGGCATGGGTATATTCCTATACACAATAATAAATAAAAAAATTAAAAAGTATTTATAATATGGATAATTAAAGTTAGACAACAAAATGGAGCAGGTGTGGTTTTTGGAGACAAGGTCTCACTTGATCCACGCTGGCCTTGAACTCTATGTAGTCAAGGCTGACCTTACAGTCCTGATCTTCCTGCTTCCACCTCCCAAAAGCTGGGATTCTAGGTGTATACCACCACACCTGGCTAAGCCATAATACTACAAAACAGAAAAGATGATAGCATGATGCTCAGTTGGCAAAGCACCTGCTGCATGAGCCTGATGCTCCAAGTCTGATCCCAGGAACCGTTTTCAGGTTGAAGAAGAGAATCAACTCCATAAAGTCCTCTGACCTCCATACATGTACCATAGCATATGCAGTTTCTCTACACACCATACACATACACAATAAAAAAAATTTTTAAAGACTGAAAAGGGTCCCACATTTTCAGGAATTAGTAACTATTTATATAGTAAGTAAAAAAGAAAACGAATTAGTGGTCAAATAGCCAATATACAATATAATCAGTTAACAAATGGGGCCAACCAGCGGTAGTGGCACATGCCTTTAATCCCAGCACTTGGGAGGCAGAGCCAGGTGGATCTCTGTGAGTTCAAGGCCAGTCTGGGCTACCAAGTGAGTTCCAGGAAAGACACAAAGCTACACAGAGAAACCCTGTCTCAAAAAACCAAATAAATAAATAAATAAACAAACAAACAAATAAATAAATAAAAAGTGGCCAAAAAATTAATGTAAATCATGCATCATATTCAACTTAATATCCTGGCTTCACTCCTGTACTAATTAATCTAGGGAGCTCATCATCCTCAATCAACAGCTATCTTCTCCTATTGCCATTTTTAAAATATCCTTCACACTATTTTTCAATAGTTAAAGAACATTCAATGACTTCCAGTTTACTTTAAATCTTCTCTTACTAGAACATAAAACCTGTAAACAACAAGGCACATGCATTTCCACCTGGAAGGAAGCATAGAGAGTACAGAGAGGGAGCAGCAAGAAACTTGCTTTACCTGGGACACTTGCAATGCACAGAACATGAGAATTGCAAACAGTGAAACTATCTAGGATGTTGCCAGGCTGAACAGCATCAATGATGATAACCTTTGTAGCTGAATGGGTGCTAGTACAGATCCATACTTGACTGGACAATTCTTCTTGATTTTTTAATTCTTTTTGCTGTTCCTGAGTAGGCAGAGGAAAATGTTTAAAATTACATGAATGTGAAAATATCCCTAAGACTGTGTTCTTATACTAAAATGCAGTATTATTTCAAATTATTTCCAGATTATTTGGAAGGGTCGAACTATAATTGTTTATCATTATTACTAGAGTAAAACTAGTAGTTATACAGATGGGTGGTTAAAAAAAGAGTCAGTATCTCCCAAATAAGTTTTGTATTTAAGAGTTGAACTTCTACACTCATAAACCAGGAGGTCAAATATTAGTGCATACTTGCCTTGAGTTCTTGATCCAACTTATCTAAACTACTCTGAGATGCACTTCGCTGTTTACTGCCTTCAGTGTCCAGACCAGCAACATCCTTGTAAAATACACTTGCTCCAACAACAGAACCACCATCTCTCGTCTTGCCACCAGATAAATTGACTCCTACAGCACACCACAGCTTCTCGGAGGTAGGGAGTGAGAGAGAAAGAAATTAAGTCATTTTTTTCTCTACAAATAGTAAGAAAATTTTCACCTTTTCTTAAAATAATTAAAGGTGGAACCATGGGTGTTTTAATGTACTTCTAATGCTATATATTGGATGTGGTAGCACATGTCTAAAATAATAGCACTTAGGAGAATGAGGCAAAGATAAAGGGGTTGAGCCCAAAACATGGAAGAAAAAAAAGAGTTCAAGGCCATCCTGGATTATATAGATTCTGTCACAAAATACAAAAAATTACGTTTTAAAATGAGAAACCATTTTACTACAAAAAATACTGTTTAAATAGTTGTTTTTTTGGGGGGTGGGGTGGGGTGAGGGTTTACTCCTAAAGTCTTTCCTTCAGTGTCACAATTAGCTTACCTTCATAGATGCATCTTTTTCATCTAGTGGTCTGAGATAGACAGGCACAGGTAGATTTTTCATCTTATTTTCCCCTTGACCATTGGCCACCTAATGGAGGGGGAATACATATTAGTAAGTCCCATTAACACTGAACTTACAGAACCACTGAGACATAGGCAATTCCTGAAATTAAGTTCAGCTTGATTCTGTCATTCTTACTTGAAAAATAAGCAAAAACTCAAGTAGCAAGTACAGACAATAAGTAGACAAGCTCAATAGGAGGCAGGTGTACTACACATGTACACACACACGAGTACGTTTGTATACAGAAAAGCTTAGTTTTTTAGGAGTATAGACCTAGAATGTTTTATTTACATTGTAGGGCTCTAGAAAATAGCCTGAAAACCCCTATTCTCCGTATTTCTATAAATGTGCCAAGTCCAAGCAGGCTGAAATGAGCAATTTATGATAGTATTTTCAATTCACATTTCCATGCATACTTCTCTCAACCTGCATTCCCTGCTAGATGCTCTCATCACATCCCCAAGTTACCTGTTTGTACTTCTGAGGCAGACTCCAGCCGAAAGCTTGTACTCGACCATCTTCCTTCTGAACATGCGCCTTCACCTGCCGATACTGCTCTCTCTTTTGCTCTCTGCGGGAAGCTAAACTAGCCTCAGTTCTAAAAGAAGACATTTGCAGATTTAATTAAGTGAATGCAACAAAAACTCTAATCTCAGTCTGAGTCACCCTCAGTTTCATAGAGAATTCAAGGCCATCCTGGGATACACGATCCACATGCCCCATTCGAACACAAGGATTATACCAAAGCTGATCTTTTCCTGTTTGTGAAACCAGCCTTCTGCAGGTAGTAAGCAGCATGTTGTATTAAATTGAGTTATCAAACTTAGGAGGTTTCAGATGCTATATATAAAAGGAAAATGTTCTAAAATAATTTGGGATCTTCCTATTCTTATTTAACAAATACTAAGAATTTTCTAATGCCAGATATTGTGCCATAGTATGCTCAGGGGGGTGATTAAGTTAAACTTTTAGATTCAACTCACTATTTCATTTTTTAAAAATTTAATTATTTTATGTATTCTGAGTGTTTTGCCTACATGAATGTCTGTGCACCATGTGAATGCCTGGTATCCTCAGATGCCAGAAGAGAACATTGGATTCCCTAGGACTGGAGTTTCAGATCACTGCAAGCCACCACATGGGTGCTGGGAACCAGACCCAGGTCCTCTGGAAGAACATAAATGTTCTTAACCTCAGAGCCAGCTCTTTAGCTCCTGTTCACTTATGTTAGAAGACAAAAAGGCAAACTGACTTAGTAAGCTTCAGAGATATGGAATAAATATAAAAATGATTCTAAAAATAAATTCTCTTTCTTTTGACCATTTATCTTTTTGTGAGGTGACTTTCTGCATAAATCACAGTTTGCAAATCTACTGGTATGTCAGACACTATACATAGTGTACAATACAATATTAACCTAACACCTTTGAAACAGGTTATAATACGGCCGGGCGGTGGTGGTGCACACCTTTTATCCCAGCAGTTGGGAGGCAGAGGCAGGTGGATCTCTGTGAGTTCAAGAACAGCCTGGTCTACAGAGTGAATTCCAGGATAGGCTCCAAAGCTACCCAGAAAAACCCTGTCTTGAAAAACAAAACAAGCCGGGCGGTGGTGGCGCACGCCTTTAATCCCAGCACTCGGGAGGCAGAGCCAGGCGGATCTCTGTGAGTTCAAGGCCAGCCTGGGCTACCAAGTGAGCTCCAGGAAAGGCGCAAAGCTACACAGAGAAACCCTGTCTCGGAAAACCAAAAAAAAAAAAAAAAAAAAAAAGAAAAACAAAACAAACAAACAAACAAACAAAAAATAGGTTATAATAATTTTTCAGAGAGAAAAATAAATGGCTCTAAGAGATTATTTGTCCACATGCAGAGTCAGAAGTCCTTTTGACAACCAAGGAAAATATTAAAAACTTAGGATTAAAGCCTTAAATTAAGTATTTTTTTTAATAATTTATTTTTATTTTATGTGCATTGGTGTTTTGCCTGCGTTTATGTCTGTGTGAGGGGTCAGATCTTAGAGTTACAGACAGTTGTGAGCTGCCATGTGGATGCTGGGAATTGAACCTGGGTCCTCTGGAAGAGCAGCCAGTGCTCTTAACCACTGAGCCATCTCTCCAGGCCCAGTAGTCAGTATTTCTATTGATATTTATCAATGCTATTGTGTCAACAAAAATTCTTTTTCCTTATGAAAACTACGAAGTGCAATTTTCTTTTTTTAAAAATTAGTATTACATTTTATTTATTGTGCATCTGTGTGTGTGTGCTATAATGTGCGGGGGGTGGGGGGGGGACAACTTATGGAAGGCAGCTCTTTCCTTCTAACATGTGGGTCCCAGGAATCAACCTCAGTTTACTGAGGTTGCTGGCAAGCACCCTTACCTGCTGAGCATGCACTGGCAGGGTGAAGTGCAACTTTCCCAAGTACTGGCTACAAGTCATTCATTCATTCATTCATTCACTCATTCATTCATTCATTTTGGGGCCCAGGATGTCCTCAAAATTGCAATCCCCCTGCCTCAGTTTCCATTACATAGCCCTATAGGTAATTTACTTTAAAGGCATCCATCCACGATATAGAAACCCATCCTTCTTTTTTCTTCTCTCTACAACCCAGCCCACAACATAATTTCCTTTGTTCATTAAAATGGGGTTTAAGTGTGTATGTAGCTGATGCTAGCCTGAACCGTCTACACAGACCAGGCTGGCCATGAAATAGTGATGATCCTCCTGTGTACTAGAATTAACAAGGCTAAGCTATTATGTCTGGCTAGAAATAGTTTCTTTAGAGTTATCTGAATTTCTGTGAAGGAGTCAGGAAGGGATGAGAGATTCCAGCGATGAACTTACTCTAGGCATGACTGTTGTATGGAATACTTACTCCTCACTAAGGAAATCGAACGCCTTGGACTTATCACCAGGGAGCTGCGCTAAGGTGCTGCTTCTTTTCTTTACTGAGGGAGTCACGTGAGAAGTGGGTGCATTGTACTTCAGATTCACAGGGGGTTCAGGCTTCTTTGTTGCATTACTTGAAGAGCTAAAAAGTCGGCTGAAACTAACAAAACAAAACAATCAAACAAACAAAATCCACAAGTATATGTATCATATGCACTGTGAAAACCAATACTGGATTTTCCATAAATTTTTATGCTTAGGAAAATTTCAAAGACTTTGCAAGGCAGTGAGTTAGACATTAGCAAAACCAGTTTTTATAGTTATACTAAAGCTGAGTAGTCAGTCACAGCCAAACTTGGTCATTCAGGAGAAAACTATTGCTTAGAATGCCAGACGCCTGTTCTTTAATCAGCAAGTTCCACAATGAAAGAGATGCTCCTGCATCTAGAAAGCTTCTACAGAATAAAAACAATACAAAGGTTCCTTGGCTAGCTCCTATTGGGGACAACGTCACAGTGGTTGTTAAGCAGCAAGGTAATGACTGTGTGATGACAGCAGAAGCTTAGTGTGCAGCCCTAAGGACAGTCACATCACCAAGATAACTTGTATCATGAATTTTCTAAGCTCAATTTAAGCAACTATTTTCATGTCCACAGTTTTAAAATATTTATGCTTTCAGTAAGCAGACTAATACTAAAAGGTAAGTTTTAACTTCAGTAAACACACGGTACTTCTGGTACAAACATAACAGTTTAACACACACAGACAAACCAAGCAGTACAAATACTAAATTTCTCATCTTTCCTTTGATGGGGATTCATGTAACTGTCAATTTTACAAACAATCCCCCACTATTTTATGTAAATTGGCAGAAGATTCCATCAAATGCATAACCAACACAATGCAGCTTACGAAAGCCTACTTTGGGTCCTCAAGCACAGCCTTACCGTGTTGGCATGCTGCATATTAAAGAGAAGAACTTCAGTTCAGCTATTTCCTCCCAACTGGGAAAAGTCAGTGTAATGTTCTTGTCATGAAACACCACCTATGCTTACGGTCCTCAGTATACTTACAACTGCCAGATGCTGGACCTTTTTTTTTCTTGCATGGCTGGGTTTTCTCGTGATGCCCTAAAAAAAAAAAAAAGTATTATTAGATAGGTGTTCTACTCTTTCTCCAAAGAGCAAAAGACCCAGGAAATTCATGGGCTACACAAAGTCAACAATTGAATTTAGCAAACAGTTGCTTTGATCTTTCATGAAATAGCCTGCTAAATCTAACCCTGCTTCGATAGCTAGACCTCCTTAAAGAGCTCTGACTCTTGTCAGATTATTCCTGGGTTAGACAAATTAAGCCAACAAGCATCAATGTTGGTATTTAAAATTTTCCACTCTTTTGTTATTGTTAAGAAACAAGGTCTACTATGTTGTCCAGGTTAGCTCTGAACTTTTGGTCATAAGCAGTGCTCTCTAAGTGGCTAGCCTACAGGAGTGGACTACTATGACTAACAATATTCAAGTATTTAAGCTGGTACATTAATAATGGTACATTAATGTACTCCAGCACTCATGGAACTGAGGTAGAAGGATCACAAATTTGGGGCCAGTTTGGAGCAAGACCTTCCCTCAAAAAAACAAATATTAGCAAAGCAAGAAAAAAAATATTGAAAAGCTAGCTAGCTAGCTCCCTCTTTAAAATACTGCCTTATAAATCCCTGTCCTAACCTGAAGGTTTTTTTTTTTTATCTGCACTTTTAACTCACAAAACAGTTTGTAACTATACTGCTCTGAATAGGCCACTTAATAAGTAGGTAGTGCTAAAAATGATGTAATTATAAGGAAGTAAAGGCTGGCGGTTAGATTTGTAAACTAAGGTATAAATTTCATGTGATAACCCAAACTCAAGAATATGAGTAAATTAACAGGAAGTCAATTGGCAAACTTCAAGAGCTGTTTCTGAATTAAAGGAACACTGTTACTGAGACTGTGACCACTGGATGGCAGCACTAGGTGAGCTTTAAGAGTCAATAAAGGAAAACTAAGTGTCCTCTCACAGGTGGAAGTTTAAAAAGAAGTCAGCTTGAATGCAAAATAGCAATTACTAGAGGATAGCAGGTGGGGAGAGTGACTAAAGAGAGGCTGGATTTGATGACTATATTGCACTGTGTGCACATACTGGCACATAACTCCATTAACAGGAACCATTACAACATGTTAATGATGAAAACAAAGATCTAGCTGACTAAAATAGAAGGTACATTCTGCATGAAGGAGGGGAGAGTCAGGTATATTTTAAGGGAGATACTAATTAAAGACTGCATGTGAAATTGACAGGGAAAGAATAATATCAATTTTCTATTTTTTTAAAATGACCATTATTCCTAAGTAACAACAATTATCTTTACAGGTTAGGTTATGGTAGCATCCTCCATGGTCCTGTACTATCTCAAAAGACACCTAGTCTTTGGGCTATCTATGATCTTGTTCTATTACTAGTCTAAATGTAAACTGAGAAAATTTCTCCTAGTGAACAAACAAAATGGCATGAACCCTTAGGCAGGACTTTAGCTGGCAATGAAGGAGCATATGCATCTAGCGAAACAACAGGAAACATCAGGGTCCTCATTGATACCGACCGGATCATCTCTGTCCATCGAACAGCTTCTTGAAGTTCCATCAGCCTCTCTTTGTATTGGTTTCTCTCCATGAGAACTCGGGCCATTTCCACTCTAGTGAACCGCTTCCTCTGGGCTGTGGGAATGTCACTCTAGAAGGTTAAGAGGAGGGCAAATCACAATGAAGTTTATATATGTTTTGGTGTTAACCTCACACTGAAACCAAATCTTAAGTTTTTAAACATTTCTTTAGAGTTTAATAAAGAAATGTTTTGGGAAGGCTGGAGGCTGGGAGGAGGGAAGGGAGGGGAATCTGTGGTTGGAATGTAAAATAAATAGAAAATTTCTTAATAAAAAAATTAAAAAAGAAATGTTTTAATTTAATGACTTTAAAATGTCCTTATAAAATAAAATCAGATACTCAAATTTTTATATAGGACTTAAAGGAAGTAGGCAATTTAATTTCTGAGTATATAAACATTAATATTGAACATGTAAAAGAATTTAAATTATAAATTTTCAGCTAATACCAAATAAAGAGATTTAATATGCCCTCATAAATTTTACTTGGAAACATTATTGTAACATTTTAAATTCATGGTCTGTGACAATCAGAAAACAGTTACAATTAGTTCCAAAAGAGGTTCATTTATCTCAAATTATCAATCCATTGACATATCCAGAAGCCAACATAAATAGTGAACTTATTATCTAGTTGCTAAGGAACTGAACTATAGCAGTAAAAACAAACAAAACAACAACACACCACCAGTGGAAACACAAGATTAAGTCAGAATTATTGCTACAGGGAATAGAATATGAACATGGAAGACATACAGCAGGAAGGCTGCAAAGAACATGTCAAAGTTAACTTCCTTCTGCTGCTGCTTCTCAACCTTCTTCTGGGGAAGCAGGTAGGTTTAATTATAGGGTTTGGTTTTGTTGAGAGGAGCATGTACATTTTAGATCAAGACTGAAATCTTGGAACAGTGAGACAGAATGTGAACGAAGCTCTTAGCAATCTTTCCACTTTGTCTTCCTGCCTCAAAACTTAGCCTACCTCCTCAAATAAAAGTCATTCACAAATAGCAAAAGGCCTGAATTCTGCCCAGAGGCAGGCAGATCTCTGAGTTCAAGGCCAGCCTTTAATTCCAGCACTCTGGAGACAGAAGCAGGCGGATCTCTTTGAATTTGAGGCCAGCCTGGTCTAGAGTGAGTTCCAGGACAGCCAGGGCTACACAGAGAAATCCTGTCTCTGACATCAGCAACACAGTAATAGTACTACTAGGTATACTGGGGGTGGGGATGGGGAGAAGAGACAGAAATCTCCATACCAAAGACTCGTACTGTACTATATTGTTCTGGCTTTTTGTTTGCTTCTTTTTCTTTTCTTTTATTGGAGGTGTTGATGTTGAGACAAGTTCTTACTACATACATAGCCCTGGAACTCCCTATGTAGAACAGACTGAACTCAGAGTCACAAAACCCTTCCTGCCTTGAGTATTGGGATTAGAGGGTGCACCATTACACCTGGCTGTTTTTTTGTTTTAGACAATATCTTACTATGTAATGCAGGCTAGTACAACTGACATCCCTACACATAGCCCAAACCTGCCATCCTCTTACCTCAGTCTTTTTACATGCTGCGGTCACAAGTGTAGTAGTTTGAATGCAATTGGCCCCCATAATTGGCCAATTATCTCATAGGGAGTGGCATTATTAGGAGGTGTGGCTTTGTTGGAGTGTGTATGGCCTTGTTGGAGGAAGTGTGTCACTGTGGGGGTGGGCTTTGAGGTTTCTTATGCTCAGGACACTTCCTACTGCCTGCAAGATGCAAAACTCAGTTCCAGCACCACATCTGCCTGCACTCCCCCATGCTCCCCGTGGTGATGATGATAATGGACTGAACCTCTGAAACTGTAAGCGAGCCACCCCAATTAAGAGTTGCCATGGTCATGGTGTTTCTTTACAGAAATAGAAAACCATAAGACAACAAGCAAGTACCACACCTGGTTTATTATAATGCTTTTTTAAAAAATAATTTATTCTTATTTTATGTTCATTGGTGTTTTGCCCACATGTATGTCTGTGTGAGAGTCAGATCCTCTGAAACTGGAGTTACAGACAGGTGTGAGCTGCCATGTGGATGCTGGGAATTGAACACAGGCCCTCTAAAAGAGCAGTCAATCAATGCTCTTAACTGCTGAGCCATCTCTCCATATTGCTTTTAACAACAGGATTGTTTGCTGTGATAAAAAGCTGAAACAACCTAAATATTCATTAACAAGGAAACAGAAAAACTGTAGAGCATTCATATAATGGAATGAACTACAGCAGTTACTGCAACACAAGAGAGTCTCAAAGTATACTTAAAAGAAAACAGCAAGTCTCCAAGATGGAATATAGTGTTTCTGTGGTACTAGGGATTAAACCAGGGCCTCGAGTATGCTAGCCAAGTGTTCTACCACTGAGTCAAGCCCTCTGTCCCTAAATGTAGTATGAAACAAAACCAACACCATACTTTGTAGAAATATACAGAAATAGGTAATTTAATTTCCAAATACAAACATATTATTTTAATATTTTATTAAAGAATTCTGATGCTGGGTATGGTGGTGCAGACTTTTAATCCCATAAGTCAGGAGGCAAAAAGTAGGCAGATCTCTATGAGTTTGAAGCTAGCCTGATCTACATAGTGAGTTTCAAGCCAAATAGGGGTTACAAAGTGAGAATGTTTCAGAAAGAAAATTTAGTGCATATTTGGGGCAGGAGATAAAAAAAAAAAATTAGCTGTTGTTTATACAGACTTGATATGCTACTCTAAGATCTTCATGGAAATGTCAACTATGTATGTGTGTGTCTCCTAGTTCCTTTCCTGTGCATTGATAAAACAGTGACCAAAAGTAACTTAGGGGAAGAAAAGATTTATTGGGTTTATACTTGACAGGTTAGAGTCCGTCAAGGGAAATCAAAGGAGAAACATAAGCAGAACTTAAAGCAGAAACCATGGACAAACGTTACTTGCTAGCTTGTTTTCTGGCCTATGCTTGTCTAGCTTTCCTATAGAGCCCAGCATTATCTGCCTAGGGATGGTTCCATCCATAATAGTCTTGGCTCTCCCTTATCAATTAGCAAGACAATCCCTCACAGATATGCCCACAGACCAGCCCAATGAAGACATTCATTCAAGTGAGACTCTTTTTTTTTGGAAATTTTTTTTAGTTAAATAAATGAGAAAGAATCATGGCTTCATGTGGGTTGGGAGAAATTTTTGGCAATTCTAGGCTTTTAAAAAATTATATTTATAGCTGGGTGGTTGTGGTGCAAATCTTTAATCAACACTTGGGAGGCAGAGGCAGGCAGATCTCTGTGAATTCGAGGCCAGCCTGGGCTATAGAGTGAGTTCCAGGAAAGGCTCCAAAACTACACAGAGACACCCTGTCTCAAAACCAACCCCCCCAAAAAATTATATTTATAATTTAGTGTGTCTGTGTGTTTTGTGTGTAATGTGAATCTATGTATCTGTATGGATGTATGCATTCTACAACATACATGTGGACAACTTGTGGGAGTCAGTTCTCTCTTTCTACTATGTGGTCCTGGGGATTAAACTCAGATCATCAGGCTTGGCAACAAGTACCTTTATATGCAAGCCCACCCAAAAAAATTTAACTAATCAATCAATCAATCAATTAATTAATGACTTCTTCTGGATTCTTGGGACCAGGTACACATGTGGTATACAGACATACAGGCAAGCAAAACACATAAAATTAATTGTATGTGTGTGTACACATGTGTGCCACATTATGTGTGATGTGTGTGGTTACAGGATTGTTAAGTTTGAGGCCTGTCTGGGCTACCTAACAAAACCTGACCTTTTTTTTTTTTTTTTTCTTTTTTTCTTTTTAATTTTTATTTCTCAGTCTCTTTATTCAAGCCCCCTGGAAACAGGCCTCATATACACACAGAGGAGTGTCTCCTAGGCAACCCACAGCCAGTCAGGTCCATAGCAAGACTTAACCACCATGTTCACAATTTTTTTTTTTGTTTTTAAATTACATTTATTTATTTAGATTTTTGTTTTGTTTTGTTTTTTTCCGAGACAGAGTTTCTTTGTGTACAGGTTGTAGTGCATGTCCTGGGTCTCACTCTGTAGCCCAGGCTGGCCTTGAACTCACAGAGATCGGCCTGGCTCTGCCTCCCGAGTGCTGGGATTAAAGGTGTGTGCCACCGCCACCCCGCTGTTTTTGTTTTTTGTTGTTGTTTGTTTTTTTGGTCAGGTTTTCTTGCTTTTTGTTTCTTTCTTTTTTTTTTTTCAATGCTGAATGAATGCCTTTTACTGAAGGAGGGAGGAGGTCTTGAATACAGGCTTACAACACAATGGAAGAACCCTGGAGGGCAGAAGTTCGCTACAGATGTTTTACAATCTTGCATCTAAGTTGGAAAACCTTACTTTTTAAAAATCAGAAATAATAGCATGCTAACATAGGTCAGAACACTGAACCACTAAGGAAAAGTTAGCGCACAACACTAGAAAATACAGCATGTACAAACATGAGCCAGTTATTCATGACCCATAAAATTAAATATTAGAAAGGAACTCCCAAATATCCAAAAGCTGTAAGAAAAACAGCGCCAAATCATAAACTTACATCATCATCGTCTTTTGCTTTTTGCCTTGCATCTTCAGCTTCTGCACGAGCTCTAGAACGGGGGAAAAACCCAAACAAAACATGTTATCAGAACTGAATTAATCTTCAAAAATAATGAGAGAAAAGGTAAACAGTTTTAAATGTTATCACAGCACCTCTTAAAACAAAATCAGGTTGGACTAGGCAGGGTGGTGCACACCTATGATCTGAGCATTTGGAAGTTGAGATAGGAGGATTAGGAGTTCAAGGTCATTCTCAGTTATACAATAAGCTTAAGGCCAGCCTGGACTACGTATTACCCAGTCTCAAAAAAATAAAATAAAATAAACAAAAAACCAAACCCAAAAAGGTTAGCCACAGCAGCATAGGCTTATAATCTTAGCTTCTTGAAATTAATGAATTTTAAGATTTAAGGTTTTTGTGTTGTTTGTTTTTAGAGATTTATTTTTATTTGTGTGTGAGCACATGAGTATACCAGGTAGTGTATAACCAGGTGAGTGTGAGACAACTAATGTGGATGCTGGGAACTGAACTCAGGTCCTCTGGAAATGCAGCAAGTGCTCTTAACCATTGAGCAGTCTCTCCAACCCTTAAGTTTTTTTTTTTTTTTTTTTAAAGATTTACCCTATCCTTTATTTGTTTATTTATTGAATGTGTGTGTGTGTGTGTGTGCGCGCGCGCGCGCGCGCGCGCGCATGCGCGCGCAGGCATCTAGAGAGATCAGAAAAGAGTGTTGGATCCCCAGAAGCAGGCAATTGAGGGCTACCTGGTGTGGGTTGTCTCTGGTCCTCTGGAAGAGCGAGCAACAAATACTCTTAACTCCTGAACCGTCTGTCCAGCCCACAGTTACAACTTTTGACACCAAGATTAATAGGAAAAAGAAAAACAAAACAAAAGCAAAACCCACAACTTTTTGGTTAAGAGACTGGTTGTTGGAACAGAAAGACCAGCTCAGAGTAGAGGCAAATGGTTGAGACACTTTACTTTCTCCAGGTAGCTCTTGGCCCTTCCTGGTTTGAGGGAGCTCAAGGCCTCAGTCTCAGGGTTATACCTACAATCCTTTGTGGCACCCTGGCAAGGTGTTTGATTCAGAGCAGGGGTGTGTCACAGGGTAGCTGTGAACACAGCCCCACACGCATAGATGACTTGTTTCCAGCAGCTGTTGAAACTTACTTCCTGAGCTCCTCCTCCAACTCTTTGTTCTTTTCCTCTAGCTTCAGCTTGGCCTGTTTCACAGCCTCCAATTCTCCCTGCAGCACATCTTTCTCACAGGTCAGCTCATCCACTTTTGCTATTAAATCATTCTTCACTACATTCAAAGCATTTCTAAAAAACACATATTTCAAATGCATCATTACAAATTACTTTTCCATCTTTGTAGACTAAAGTAACTGTCAAATCATAAAGCTGAACAACTGAGAATTTGAACATTCTTCCTGATTTATTTTTTATAGAAAAGGCCATAAAACAATAGCTTAATGTTTGCTCTTTATACTTGCCAAGCTAATAATGGATAAAACAAGACATACCACCAATAAATAAAATCAGCACTAAGAAAGGTTAAACTTAAAAAACAGCTTTCTAGTCAGGTGCTGGCAGCACATGCCAATAATCCCAGCACTCTGAAGGCAGATGCAGGTGGATCTAAGTTCGAGGCCAGCCTGGTCTACAGAGGGAGTTCCAGGACAGCCAGGACAACAGAGAGAAATTCTGTCTCAAAAAACAAACAAACAAACAAAAACCAAAATAAACCAAGATTTCTAGGACTACTATTATTGAAGTTTCTGCAAAGGTACTGTTCAACAATACAGTCAAATTCTCCTTGAAGCTGCATTTAGTAACTCCTGAGAAAGTAGTTTAAATTAGAAATAAACTGAAAGAAAAAAGTAGAGATATAGTACATTCGGATATGTTGGGTGTGACCTCATTTACTGTTAGTGGCAGTCTGTGTGGACAGACACAGGTGTTCCAAAATTGTTGACACAGCAAATTGACAAGTGGACCCTATCTGCTTTTTCACATGACAAAGGACCTGTACTCTAACATGCTGCTTGAGGGCTTTAAGACTCCACAAACTACCCAAGAATATACAACTATGAAGGAGAGAATCTACAGAAGTGTCTGCATAGAAGCTAACACATTCATGCAGAAATGTAAAAAACTCAAAGAGAATAAGAAAACAGCAGCTCTTAGGGGGAAAAAGAGATGCACAACATATCCAGAATATTGACATAGTGGAAAAGAAATAAAAACTATATTTCTATAAAAATAACAGAGCAATAAACCTATCAGAGCAAAGAAGGGCTCATTACCCATTTTTCTATGTATGCACAGATGTTGAGAAGAGAACGTAACTGGGTAGGGAGACAGCACAATGCTGTGTTAAATTAATATAAAAATTACTGACTTGGAGAGAAGAAAACACATTTCTTTTATTCCATGTTAAACTTTCATACTTACTTGGTTTCCAGCAGCTGTGTATTCTCTAGTATGAGATTCTCCACTTCACGACCCATTCCTATCAAAAGGAAAATGGTAAAAACTTTGAAAATAAATTTATCAGTAATTACATAAGCTATGGTCCTAAGTTTTATTATTTTAACCTTTCCTTTAATCATATTGTCTACACTGTTTATGTATTTATTGAAAAGATTATGAAATAATAAATAACTAGTCATCACAAACCAAAGCTGAGGAATTTATTGGCTAAATCTCTTTGTTATTGTTGATTTTGTTGTTGTTGTTTTTTTTTTTTTTTTTTTTTTTTTGAGATGGGTCTTGCTATGCTATGTTGTTCAGATTGTCTTAATTTCCTTAGCTCAAGTGATCTTCCTCCCTCGACTTCCCAACAGCTGGTGTTGCAGATGCAAGCCACCACCCCTGGGCTCTTCTTGGCCAGTTCTTTACATCTATCAATTACATTTTGTTTTGCATAGATAGTATTTCAGGAGGATCAAGACTTTTCTGCCAGACTTTTTTTGTTTTTATTTTGTTTTGAGACAAGGTTCTTTCTTTGTGTAATAGCCCTGGCTGTCCTGGAACTTGCTTTGTAGACCAGGCTGGCCTCAAACTCACAGAGATCTGCCTGCCTCTGTCCTGAGGGCTGGGATTAAAGGTGTGCACCACCACTGCCCAGATGTTCTTAATAAGTATTATTATTTAGGGGAATAATGAACATTGATAGGGATCATAAATGATTTCTAAATCACAGCTGCTGTTGTAGGCTTCTGCTTAAGAAATATATTTGACTAATCGAGGATAAGCAGAAAGAAGCAAGGCCAAAGACAGAACCCCAAGGCAGATGAAACCTTACCAAAGAAATTATGGTCTTAAAGCCCATGCATTCCATGAAAAGCAAAAACAAAGAACAAGAAATGTTTTATGTAAAAAACAGTATGAAAACATATCATTAATCTATAAAGTTCTAGCATGATATGAAAAACATCTGGACTCACAATGTTATGACTCAATGCATAATGATGTGCAAAAGGCAGAAATAAAGATGATTTCCTTCATTCACAAGGATGGTCTCTGATATACTTAAAAATGCTTCACCAATTCTTCCTCACATTAATTTGAATATAATTATAATGAAAACTCCAAATCAGTACTACAACGTTTTACAAAGTGACACACATAAAATAATAATTTTCAGTTGCCACTTTATAGAAGAACTGTGCTTAATATTTTCACAAGTAATATAAGATAGAGTATTTAATGTAATAGTCATTTTTCAGAAAAATAAAACTATTTACTTCTCATAAGAGATTGGAGAATGTTGGAGGAAAAAAAAAAACAGCCCAAGCTAAACAAAGCCTAACTTCCCCCAAGATTCATGAAATAATGTTGGAGAACAACAGGACAGAGAAGCAATATTTATAATACAGGAAAGCAAAAAGGAAATATTTCTAAAGAATTATTTAAGGCCAAGGAGTTAACATATACTTTTACTTTAAAAAAAAAAAGTTAATTATTACAGCAGGGCACTGGTGGCTCATGCCTTTAATCACAGTACTTGGGAGACAGAGGCAGGAGGATCTCTGTGAGTTTGAGGCCAGCCTGGTCTATAGAGTGAGCTCCAGGACAGCCAGGGCTATACAGAGAAACTCCGTCTAAAACAAAACAAGTTAACATTCTTAATGATTTTTAAATCATTTAAAACAAAACCAGCCTGGGAATGTTAAAAATTTAATGCTGACATATGGATTCCTATTTTGTCTGTATTACAAGTTTTCAAATATTCTCAAACATCAGAAACAGCAGCACATTTAATCATCTTGTATGCACCACAAACTGGAGTGGTGAACCTGAAAGCTTCCAAATTCCATTTCCAAAATGATGCGGAGAGAGTTTCCTTAAACACTAACGCTAACGTTTTAGTAAAGGTTCTGAGACAGAAGGAACAGCTCAGACTCACTGGGAAAGCTTACATAGCAACTCTAACAAACTCTCAAACATTCAGAGCAGCGTAAAAGCTAAAAATATATGCAGAGAAAACAAGTCAGGCAGGAAAAAAAATAATGAAAAAAGCATCAAATGAGAACAGCAGCCAAGAACACCTAGCTTAAAAAGCAGTAATAGCAAAGTATTTAAAAAACATACACACCAGAATATTCCCCTGGGTAAGCATCCCAAGAGAAAAATGAACAAGAAACTCAATTAGAATGTTTTTATAAAGCAAGAACTAAACCAACCCATTTATTTTAAAATGAGAAAGATTTGACAAAAAAATTGAATCAATATAGCAAAACCATCAGCTCTATACAATAAAGTGTAAATATTATAAAGAAAAAAAATTGGGTACTCCTGAGGAACATACCTTATAATTCCAAAAGTTTCAATTAAACTTACATACACTCAATGACGAATTCTCTTAAAATGTAGTGTATAAGCAGGATTATCTAATTTTTTTATTTTGAAATGTATCAGTAAAACTAATTATAAGAAAAATCCACCTTGAAGTAAACTTCTCTTTTCAAGATTTGAAGTATAAATAATATAATATACACATAAACTTTGCCTACAAAAAATAAGCAAAACAACAAAACAAACAAACAAACAAACAAAAACACCCTGTTCTGCAGTTTTTACTTAGAACTGTCAAGCTAGGTCCAGAGAAAGGCACACGGCATCTGGATGACCTACAATTCCTTGAGAATGCATGTATCATTTTACCTAGTTGTATACATTCTTATAAAAGTGCACTCTCTTTAAAAATCCTATTAAAGAACTCTTTATTTCAAAAGGGAAATCACAGATTTTGAAGTGAAGCAAAACTGTTAGGACTATTTCGAATTTCCAGTCACTTGAATGTTGTGCTAGGCTATGCAACAGAAATGAAAACAGACACAGTTGTGCCTGACAGAGTGAACTTGACAGTCTGTCCAGGGAGACTGGTATATAAAAAACAGGGATGTACAAAGAATGGTATAATGAAATTCACTGCTATGAGCATACACTTCAAGGATGACTATGCTTAGGGGATCAAAGCAGAATTCCTGGAAGTCATGCCACTTAAGTAGAGACAAGAAAGATGAATATATGCAACTGTTTAGGAGATCAAACAAATAGAACCTGAAGGTTGGTTGTGAGGGAAACGTCAGAGGTCTAAGATGGAGAATTGCCTGTTAGTGTGTTTTCTACTCTGCTATGTCCCAGTACCTAGAATGGTCTATAACACATAGTATGCCATCATTACACAGTAATAGAGAAGCAAGCATGAGTATATTTATCTCCTGTTTACTGAGTGTGGATGCAATATAGTCAGCTTCCTCAAGTCCTTGCCTCTGAACCTCCTTGCAATGATGGATTATGACATCAAACTAATACTTGATAAAGGCAACTTCAAGAAGGAAGAATTTATTCTGGCTCACTGAATTAGCTCTCCCAGATCTTAAAAGAGAAGCTTATACTGGAAGTGGTAGCACACACCTTTAATCCCAGCACCGCCTCCATAGGTGGAGGCAGAAGATTCTCTGTGAATTTGAGGCCAGCCTGGTCTACAAAGTGAGATACAGAACAGCCAGGGCTACACAGAAAAATCGTGTCTCAAAAACAAAACAAAAACCCAACAAACAAAATTAAATTTAAAAAAGTAAGAGAAGCTTCTAATGGTTGCAGGATGGAAGGATCCTAACTTGTCAAAATTACAATGATAAGTAATGGTGGAACATTATTATCAGCCCTAAGTGAAACATCTATATCACCTCCTCTAGGGCTCAGGGAACAAGGAGGAAGAGGGTGACAAGAATGTAAGGGCTGGAGTGTATGGTGATGTGCTGCAAAAAGATGTCTTCTGATGTGACATCGTCGTTGCACTCATGAACTCACGGCAGCCGTGGTTACCTGCCCAAGACTTCAAAACACTGGATCAGTACTTCATTATGGAGGGAGCATGAGCACATGAGACTCCACCCCTCTCTCTGAAGGATTACTGGCGGTTACTGGTTACTGGGGGCTGGGTGTGAGGTGTCATTTTATCTGTAGTATGCTCCAATCAACAGACTCATCCATGCACATGCAAAAAACCCACAAAGGATAGAAAAACAGAAGTTTCTTAGGAAGAAGAGTTTAGCTACGAAGAGAGGGCATGGGGACAGATAATGGAGTGCAAGTTGTCAAAATACATTATAGACATGTATGAAACTTTCGAAAAATAAGTTTTAGGAGATTACAAAAAAAGGTTTGTTCTCAAAATACAGTGAATTTTACTAGCTCAATATGTATTTTTAAAAATAAATTTTAAATTCTTCCTAGCATTTTTTTTTTTGAATTTGTCCTTAAATTGCTGGGGAGTCAAGTTTTCTAAGCCCATCAACTTTTTTTTTTTTTTAAACATTTTTGTAAAAACTGCATTTGAGATGACATTCATTGATTACACATTTGAAATAATTTATTTATATAAACAAAGTACTCAAAAGGAATAAAGTACCCTGCCCCCAAGCAGCCAATCAACTTTTTATTACGTTTTTATTGTGTGTGTGCACATCTGTGTACATGTATGTATATGTGTGCACAAGTGTATGCCATGGTTATGCCAGTGAAACCAGAGGACACCTTGCAGGAGTCCATTCTCTCCTTCCATCATATGGGTCCTGGAATTGAACTCAGGTTGTCACGCTTGGTGCTGAGTACCTTTACTCACTGAGCCATCTTGCCATCCAATCAATCAAACTTTCAAAGAACTTTGTCGTGTGAAACTAAAAATGAAGGTATAAATTTAAATATAAAGTTTCCTCAAGAACTATTCTTTCTGAGCCTTCCTTGAGAAAAGTAATTCATTTAATTCTTCCAAAGTTTTACTTAACATTTTAATGGTAGGAGTCTGTGTTTAATTACAAATAGTTAAAGTGGCAGACCTTTAAATCTTGATTACTATACATATATTTACATAGGACTTTAGTGTGGGGAGGTGGAGTTTAAGGTATTATTATTATTATTATTATTATGATGATGATGATGATGATGATGATGATGATGATGCAGGTGTTCTGCTTGCATGTATGCCAGTGTGCTAGATGCATGCCTAGTGCCCATGGAGGCAAGAAGAGGGCACTGGACCTGTGGAATTGGATTTACAGATGATTGTCAGCTGCTCTGTGGGTACTGGAAGAACAGCCATTGCTCTTAACAACTGAGTCATTTCTCCAGCCCTGTGGTTTTTGTTGTTGTTGTTTGTCTGTTTTTTTGAGACAGGGTCTCACTGTATATTTCAGGCTGACCTTAACTCATAGAGATCCATCTGCCTCTGCCTCCTGGGTATCCTACACCACCACACTCTTTCTAACTTTTTGAAGTGTTGTCTTCCTATGTTGCCCAGGCTGGCCTTTCACAGCTCATCTCCCTCCACACCCTGAGGACTGGGATTTAAAAATGTGCCACTATGCCTGGATGAACTTGTAATTTCAAATAAAAACAAACGAAAAATTTTCACAATGTCAAACATAAAACAGACAATCAATAAATTTAACATAAATTATTGTAAGCAGTTCACTCCATTCCATATTTCCTAGACCTGACAAGCACAGCTTTTTAAGAACAGTGTAGTCATTAGTATGATGACAGTAAAAGAAACCTTTATTGTTGTTGAAGCCTAGTATCCACTCAAAACAAAAAGTTGAAAATTCTATGGTTTTCATTGCTACACAGTGTTAAACTACAAGGAAGATATGTTAAAACTAATTCACACGAACCAGAATCAAATAATTCTTGCTGAAAGGAACCTTAAGAGATTCTGCAGAGGACAGGCTGGTAAATTTTTACTCTAATGGAACCAATGGTAATTACTTTGTTTTCATATACCATATAATATCTTCTGCAAACCATTCAACTCTAATATTGTTGAGTAAAGGACATCAGAGACAGTAAACAAACAAATAAACAAAAATGTAGAGGAGGGCTCTTTCTTTTTGGTTTTTCAAGACATAGTTCCTCTGTGTAGCCCTGGCTGTCAGAACTTTCCCTGTAGACCAGGCTAGCCTCACAGAGATCCACCTGCCTCTGCCTTCCTAGGCAGAGGATTAAAAGCATGCACCACCACTCCCAGCTGAGGGAGGGATGTTTCAATCAAACTTAACTGATACACAGAAGAGATTAGCTGGTTTTACCCCCACAAACCCATCTACCAAACTATCTCTCTCCTCTCTCTCCTCTCCCTCTCCCTCTCCCTCTCCCTCTCCCTCTCCCTCTCCCTCTCCCTCTCCCTCTCCCTCTCCCTCTCCCTCTCCCTCTCCCTCTCCCTCTCTCTCTCTCTCTCTCTCTCTCTCTCTCTCTCTCTCTCTCTCTCTCGGTTTTTTGAGACAGGGTTTCTCTGTGTAGCTTTGCAACTTTCCTGGAACTCACTCTGTAGCCCAGGCTGGCCTTGAACTCACAGAGATCCACCTGCCTCTGCCTCCTTTAAAGTGCTGGGATTAAAGGCGTGCGCCACCACCACCCGGCTACCAAACTCTTAAAAAGAGTCCAGCTCCTATATTTACACACAATGGAAGGTCAAGGCAGATAAAAGGGTTGATCAGTTTGGCAAAGATAACCCAGGAAATTTATAGTGGAAGAGTTGAATACAGTACTTCCCTGTCCCCCTAGTTATGTGCTCAACAACATAAACTGTTTTTGTTCGTTTGTTTGGGGAGGGAGGGGACACAGCAACAGTGGCTAGGAACTGAGCTACAACCCTAGCTCAACACAAGCTTTAAAATAACTTTAATAATTTCCCACAGAGGTAAATTATAAAGCTCTGGGAATGGAAAAATATTTCAAGCGTTATATTGCCTATTTAATTAAGGTCAACAGAATACAATGAGGTTTATATAAACCAAGAGCTATTTGCCCCACCAATCATACATGTACACATACACCCCGCACTTTGTTCCCGATGTGTAATATCTATTCTTAGAATATTGCAATTCAATAAACTGTGTTACGTGAATTAAAAATATAAATTTAAATGCAAATTCAATTTTTGTCATTTCTATATATAAAGATGCTTTTCATTAAAACTTTTACGATAACAAATACATTCTAAATAATTCCTACAATACAATAACCTTGTACCATCAGGCAATCAGGACATTTTAGATACATTTTCAATGAAGTCATTAATGAGATCTATTTTTAAACAGTATGGTACTTCTCAAGAGGAGCTGTCATACCTAGTAAATCTGCTCCTTCATCCACATCTCCAATGAGGCCCGAGCCAGCTGAAGACAGTTCTTCAAAGAGAGATTCTGTATTTCGATCAAAAGCTTTGTTCTCTATGCCTTTGGTGGGAGTGCTATTATAAAAACAATAAAGGAAAATCAACAAATTATAAAGACTTTCTCACAATGTGTTTTTAATGATTAAGCAGCATAGAAATTTCTTACATTTGCATTTCCTATAAAGTATCAACATAAAAAGATTTCTCAGTGGTTTTCCAAGGAACTCCCACAGAGCATACAAAGAATTATGCTCCTACTGTGAAATCCCAGCAAACGTAAAATAATGGCAGCTACTTGGGTCTGTATTACATACATTATCTATTTTACTTACAGCTACTCCACAAGGCATAGGATACTATTACCCCAATATATAAATAAGGAAACTAAAGAGCTTAAGGAATTTGACAAAATCATTCAGCAATAGATGGAAGAAGAATTCAAACTAAGGCAATGTTGATTTATTTTATTTTTTTATGACAGGGTCTCATGTCATCTAGGTTGGCCCAATCTTGCTATGTAGCTGAGGATGACCATGGACTTCTGATCCTCCAGTGACAGGCTTGTGTAACTAGCCTGACAAAAATGAAGACACTCTAAAGAGACTCTGTGTCTCACAATCTGACTATCAGACTACTGAGACAGCAGACCCCAAGAAATGTAAATTTTCCTAGGAATTTCATGCCAAAAGGAAAAAATATCAACCAGAGGGGCAACTTGTCTCTCTGAAAGAGATTTCACACAGGATGAGACTGAAGCCTAGACAGTGATGGGTCTGTGATCTCCCTTCAGGTCCACAGAGAAGGTCTTGGGGGTTCCCTGGATCTCTCTGTTCTTCTCCCAATATTGCCACATTGAATAAATCAGTCCCCCCTTTCTGCTTTCTACTTTTAGTTTGGCTCTTATTTGGCTTACTGAGGTGGCCAGACCAGACTTGGGGCACCGACTGTGACTCCCAAGTCTGATGATACTTACACCACCATTCCTAGCTGATACAGTGCTGGGGATCAATCCCAGGGCTTCATGCCTCCTAGATAAGCACTCTGCCAATTGAGCTACAGCCTCAATAGAATCAATAATCTTAACTATGATGTTCTGAACTATCTGGTACAAATTAGCATGGCTTTACGGCTTTTTCTTTTATTTTTCTAAAACACACACACACACACACACACACACACACACAAAACCCACAAGAAGTCAGGCATGAGAGTACATGCCTTTATTCTCAGCACCTAGAACTCAAGAGGCACAGGCAGATTACTATGAGCTCTAGCTCAGCCTGGTCCACATATTGAGTGGCCAGCCAAAGATACGTAGTAAGACACTATCTTTAAAAAAAAAAAAAAAAGAAAGAAAATTAGAGGAAAAAAAAAATATGAACACCATGCTCCCCTCCAACTCACAAAACCTTACTACAAACTCAATTTTGAATGTAAAAGACAGTCATAGTGTTAGTATTCCACCCCTTGGGGACCTGGCCTGCATGTCCTGATGTAAAGGCTACTTTAAGAGAAAACCCTCCATCCCTCCCCCTCTCGCCAGAGGTAGCACACACCCCCAATCTCTCTCTTTCCCTTTTTCTTTCCCCCTCTCTCTTCCCCCCACCAAATAAAACTCTTCACTGAGTGCTATCTTCATGGCATCTCTGTCTCTCACCAACAGTGAGGCACTTTGGCTCTACCTGCCAAAGCCTCCTGTGCGCTGTATCATAAAGCATAGTAGTTTGCTTATCTGAGACAGGGTCTCATTATGGTTATCCTGGAACTCATAGGCAGACTAGTCTGGGAATACTTCCAGCTCTATGTCCCAAATTCTGGAATTGAAGGCATGCACTACGATGACCTACCATAAGAGTGTTTGGCTTTTTGATGTTGGGTGGTTTTTTTTTTTGCAGTAGAAAGCTAAGTGACTATTAATGGGAGACAGTTGGAGATATATACATAAAGTAAAAATTTTACTTTATGGTATGTATATATATATATATTAAAAAGTTATATAGCTTATGGGATATATGTGGTGATATATTGTGTACCCTAAGAAACTTGCCTGAGATCAGGGGACAGAGACTACCAGCTCCCTGAACAATGGAAACCAAGTCACATCTATGTCCCCACTCAATGCTGAGGATCCAGGTCAGGAGCTCACACATAGCTGGCAAACATTCTGCTACTAAGCTAACTGCTAGCCCTTGGAAATCAAGTTTAAATGTATAGGCAGGAAACCAGGAAATATGCATTTACCTATGTACGTGTAAAAAGCCACAGAGCAGCCGACATTTAAAAACTACTCTACCACAAAAGAGAACCCAAACCAAAGGAGTGGGAGTGGGGAGAACACTATAACAAAATAGAACTTACTGGACAATGTAGTCAGTGGCAGCAATAACAGAAAACAAAGACTCCAACCAAAAAGGAAAAGACCATAAATTTTTCAGAATAAATATCTATAAATGGTAACTATCTAGGTATAGGGACCTAACAGCCAGCCCAAACCTGGTGGCACTGTGTTTTTGCTTGCTCAGAAATGAACTGCTCTAGCCCAGCCATTAAAGGGCTCAAAGCTGAGGAATAATTTACACAGGTCCCTGGGATGACTAAAGAAACGTAATATGGAGCCAGGTATCCCTTAAGAGCTGCTGACCTTTTGTTCTGGAATTCCTGGAGATCCTAGTGGCCTGCAGGTGAGATAAGAATATGATAATGGGCTATGAGACATTAATGCTGCCTTGGCTTCTGTAAAACCTGCTTATGGCTATGGGAAAGGGGATGTAATGGTCTTTTTTATTACTATATAGCAGGAAAGTAAGAAACAACTGAGGGAAGTAGAACAATTTTACTGCCAAGCTTTGGGTTCCATGGATATCTGATGGCCACCTTAAAAACTCACCTTAACCCCCTTCCACACAGCATGCTGTACTGGCTCTAAGGCTGCCGTCTTCTGGTAGCAGTAAGAATAAATTCATTTAGTCTAAATTTGAATTGAATCTGTATCTCTGAAAATGTCAAGTGACACTGAACTTGGTATCATCTGTCTGTAATCTCAGAATTTAAGAGATTAAGGAGGATCATCAGTGCAAGGCCAGGCAGGGCTATATTGCCAGACTGTCATAAAACCAAACCAACCAAACTGAACCCTGTGATAGGAAGCAGTACCTTCACAATTCTCAAAGAGTTTTCTAACCTGCACTTCTGTATCTAGCCAAACTACCAAACTACAAAGCATATCTACAAATGATATTTGTTAATTTCAGTCCTCAAAAATTACTGCCCATGCACCCTTTAAAGATCCAGAAAGCTAGTAAGGAATAAACTCTGTAGAAATAAAGGCATAAATCAAAAAGCAGATGACATGGGATACAGGAAGTAAATATGAAGATACTCCCAGGTATTGTGGGCATATGGCAGCGTAGTAGAAATCTCCAAGTGCCAAGGAGAAAAGGAAGTAACAACCAATGTGGGCCAGTCAATGTCCTAAGTGTATGTGGTACTTTGCCAGGTCTTTCATGCAAGCCCCATTCACCCCTCCCTTTGCATTACAGTAAGTTTTAGTAACTTTGCCTGGTAGTGAAAAATAATACTGGAGTTATAGGTCACCTTATATAGGGGATAAAGAAGCCAAAAAATGCATAAAAGACTCAAATACATTATGCATGGAACTCTACTTTTGGGAAACTCCTGTACAGCCCGTGCTATAACATAACAAAGGGCCTTGGCGTCCTGTTTCTCTGTAGAGAAGGTCTGAAACAGCAGAACTAGGTAAACACCACGGTCTACATGAGAAAGGAACTAGAAGGCCAAGGGGCAGAGTTCTGAAAAACAGCTAGATTTGGGGTCTGGTCACAATGATGATCTTACACTTAGGAAATTCATTGTCTATCAATGTTAGTGATAAGTCCACGGAACACTATAAGGAAACAAATTTAACCACTCAACATTTCACCAATTCCAAGAAAATACAAAGCACCAAAAGAAAAATTTATATTATGGCTAAGTTGTAATACTTATATAGTCATACTAATTATCAACAATAAATTCTAATTTAACTAAAATTAAGATATAATAAAACTCAGAGAATGGAAAGATAGATAGTGCTAAGAGCAATCCCTAGCCCTGTTGTAATAGAAAAGAACAGTGAAGCAAGATTTGAACCTACATAAGTCTTTCTCTGTCTAAGGTTATTCTTATCCTGGGGTCCATGCATCTAACCATTACTTCATAGTACTCAACGCTTAGTAGGGATTAATACATGATGCATCTTTATGGCTGTGGTGGTTTGAAAGAAAATGGCCCTCAAAGGGGGTGGCACTGTTAGGAGGTGTAGCCTTGTTGGAGTAGGTGTGGTCTTATTAGAGGAAGTGTGTCACTGTGGAGGCAGGTTTTGAGGTCTCATACATGCTCAAATCATGCCCCACGAGACAGTTCACTTTCTGTTGCTTGCAAGATGTATAATTTTCAGCTCCAGCACTATGTCTGTCTGAAGCCTCCATGTCCCACCATGATGAAAGTAGCCTCTGAAACTATAAGCTTTCACCACAATTAAATGTTTTCCTTTATAAGAACTGCTGTGGTCATGGTGTCTCTTCACAGCACTAGAAATCCTAACTAAGAAAATGGCTATTATTCATTAAAGGTAAGTTATTTAGGAAACTCAAAACTCAGCTCTAATCAATATATTTTGGATAACCTTGACATTATAAGAGTGCCTGGCCATTCTCCTGCTATCATTAAACAACCTTCCCACTAAAATGAGACTCAGTTCCCTAATAATGAAATCATTGCAGTTCTAAACAGAATACATTCTCTTCTTCCTCATTTGTAAGAAAAAAAAAAGTTCAAATTTTTACGTCCTTCACTTCTCCTCTTTGTTTCCTTAGGCTGGGGGAACTACTTCTTGGCTCTTTCCTCCTTCATCTGCTATCATGAGACTATGTCTTCTCTAGAACCAGATTACTCCAGTGTTATTAGGAGGGGGTAGGGAGCTATATGGGGATGATTAGGCCATAAGGGCTCCTCTCGTGAGACTGAGGTAAGGCCCCTTGGAAGAGACACTTTACATACAGCACTAAGCTACTCTGTTCTTCTGCCTTCCACCATTAAAGGATACTGCATCTCTCCTCTGTTGCACAAATCCTAAATGATCTTATAATAAAAAACTGGAGCCAGATATTAGAGTGAAACCTGAAAGATCAGAGAAGAGCAAGCTACACTCCGCAGCCTGACAGAGCCTCTGCAAGAGAGGGAATTCCTGTCTCCTCCCGCCTTATATTCCTTTCTCTGCCCAGCCATATCTCAATCTTTCTACTGCTGGGATTAAAGGTATGTGATCCCAAGTACTGGAATTAAAGGTGTGTGCTACCACTGCCTGGCTGTTTCTCTTTTAGACTGGATTAATCTCATGTAGCCCAGTGTAGCCTTGAATTCACAGAAATCCAAACAGATCTCTGTCTCTGCCTCCTCAGTGCTAGGATTAAGGTGTGTGCCACCACTGCCTGACCTCTGTGGCTAACTCTGTGGCTGGCTCTGTCCTCTGATCTTCAGCCAAGCTTTAGTTCTTAGATTACAAACACATCACCACACTCCTCCTAGGGATCCAGCAAGAAGGCATCATCTTGGAAATAAAGAACAGCCCACACTGGACAACTGAACCAGCAGGGCCTTGATCTTGGACTTCCTGGCTTGAGAATTATGAGAAAATAAATCTCTGTTCTTTAGACACGAATCAGTATCATCTACTGTTGCAGCAACACAGACAAAAACACCATCCTCCCTTATGTCCTAATTCCTAATGCTGTCAGATGAATTTCCCCCAAAATTTAAAACATGAACAATATGCAGCTTCAAAGGCAGAAACTGAATTTTACAGTACTAATGTTTCTTTAGCACAATATGAACTGATCTTGTTTAGTCAGAAACAAGATCAGAATGCCAATCAGAATGACAAAAAAAGAAAGAGAATCACAGAATGTGACGTTTTCAGTACCTTGAACCTTTATATCCACTGAGGTCTTTGTCCATATCCAATTCAGGAGTGGATTCAATGATTGCTTGAACCTCTGATTTCTCCTCATTTTCAGCGGAGTCTAAGGGTAGAAATAATGAAATAAATGCATGTATTCTACGTATGTATGAAAACTCTCTTGCCTTTATGGTTTTAAATACAACTACTAAATGAGTATTTTTGAAAACTCTCAAGGTTGTGTTCTAGGAAACATGAGGTTAGACAATGTCACATACTGAGTTAACAGTCAATCTCCAGAACTAGTTAAGTAACCAACACTAGTGTTTTCATCTATAGTTCTAGGACACATAGTACAACAACATATCATAGGGACTGATACTATTCCTATTTAGGGGGTGTGGTGGTTTGAAAGAAACTGGCCCTCAAAGGGAGTGGCACTTTTAGGAAGTGTGGTCTTGTTGGAAGAAGGGTGTCACTTGGGGTGGGGGGGCTTCTCTCAGTATGACAGTCAGTCCACTTCCTGTTGTGTCTGAGTCAAGATGTAGGACTCTCAGCTCCAGCACCAGATCTACCTGCATGTTGTCATGCTCCTCATTCTGATAATAATGTACAGAACCTCTGAAACTGTAAGCAAGCCACCTCAATTAAACGTTTTTATTTATAAGAGTTGCCACAGTCATGGTGTCTCTTCACAACAATAAAAAACCCCAACTAAGACAAGGGGGATGCCAACTGCCCAAGACAGTGGTTCATGCCTGTAATCTCAAGTAGAGGCAAGAGATTCAGGAGTTGAATAAATGTCACGCCTGGCCAAATAGTGATCTTGAGGCCAGCCTAGGATACATGATACTATTTCAAAAAAGCAAGCAAACAAACAAACAATAAAGGGGGGGATGGTATTGGCATGATTTGCACATGTCTATAGTCCCATATATTCAGAAGCTAAGGCATAAGGACCACTTAGTTCAAAGCTACAACATAGTGAGGCTCTATCATAAGCAAACAGACCTATGTAAGGGGATGGAACACAATAGACTGTTAAGGTAGAGAACAGGAAACAGTACCTTAGTGTCTTTAAGCCCTTTTCTTAGTCACTAATATTTTTCTGTGCAAAACTTTGCGTAGGCATTACTTCTTTCAAACTTACTTACAATTAAAAATAACAAATGATCTCTTTCTCTCTTTCTTTTATATATTTAGATCAGGTAATACCCCTAGAAATGTATTTTCTCATACTTAATATGTATTAAGTTAACTGAATGAGAATTTTGCTAGTAAGAACTTGGAGTCACTTACCTGTAGATACATTCCTAGTCTCTTGGGCAACCTGTACTTCTATGTGTTTGCTTATCTCTGACTTATTTGGTGTATCTGTGCCTTTTACAAGTCCTTCATTATCGTCCTTTGAGGGAGTATCAGGAGGAATCGCTGACACATCGGAATTTGCTGTTGAAGCTGGAGTGGTAGCTTTAGATCCGCCTTGACTAATATCAGAAAGTTCATCCTATAAATCAAAGGAATTAAGAAGAAAAATTTAAAGCAGGTAATTTATTCTAAAATACCTCAAATGAGTTAAAAAATAAACCTGCCCAAAGTTATATTTAAAAAAAAAAACACAGAAAGAATAATTGATAGTAGACTATCTATAAATAACTGGGTAATATTTAAATAAATCCTGAGCCAGTGAGGTGCCTTAGTGCCGCAGTTCCCAACCTGTGGGTTGTGACCCCTTTAGAGTAAAAGGACCCTTTCACAAGGGTCTCGTGTCTGATATCCAACATATCAGATATTTATGTTATGACTCCTAACAGTAGCAAACTTACAGTTAGGAAGTAGCGGTGAAACTGTACACAAGGGTCAGCGTTAGGAAGTCTGAGAACCACAGGTTTAATGGATTAAGTGCTTATGGTATAGTATAAATAATCTGAGCTTCACCTCTGGACCCCAAGGTAGAAAGACAGAACTGACTCCAACGTTATCTGTTGACCACCACCACACAGATGTCATATACACTCAATAATAATAAGTACAATTGATTTTACTGCTGTTGTTTTTGTTTTCCGAGACAGGTTTTTCCTGTGTACCCCTGGCTGTCCTGGAACTCATTCTATAGACCAGACTGGCCTTGAACTCAGAGATCCACCTGCCTCTGCCTCCTGGGTGCTGGGATTAAAGGTGTGCACCACCACTGCCTGACTATACAATTGATGTTTTTATTTATTTTTTTTTATTTATTTATTTTTTTTTTTTTGGTTTTTCGAGACAGGGTTTCTCTGTGTAGCTTTGCGCCTTTTCCTGGAACTCACTTGGTAGTCCAGGCTGGCCTCGAACTCAGAGATCCGCCTGGCTCTGCCTCCCGAGTGCTGGGATTAAAGGCGTGCGCCACCACCGCCCGGCGCAATTGATGTTTTTAAAAAGAGAAAAAAAAGGTTTTTTTTCAGATAAAAATTATTTGTAGGGTATTTATATCAGTGCTTGCCTAACACCTGAGACCCTGGGTTTAATCCCTAGCACCACAGACATAATTTGAGAGCACCAAAATAAGAGAGAATGAGCTTTTTTTTTTTTTTTTTTTTTTTTTTAAATAAATCCATACAACAAAATACTATGTAGTATTTAAAAACTGTGTTGTAAGACTGGGTAGTGGTGGCACACGCCTTTAATATCAGCACTCTGGAGGCAGAGGCAGGCAGATCTCTGTGAGTTCGAGGCCAGCCTGGTCTACAGAGTGTATTCCAGGACAGCCAAGGCTGTTACACAGGGAAGCCCTGTCTCGAAACCCCCCCCCCCACACACACACACAAGTATAGTAGCTCATGCCTGTAATCATGGCACTCAGGAGACTGAGGCAAAAGGACTGTTGTAAGTTCAAGGCTAGCCTGAGCCACACATGTCTTTAAGAGAGGGGAAGAGTAGAGAGAGGAAGAGAGGAAAGGAGAGGGAGAACTCTGTGTTGTAGGGCTGGGGTGTAGCTTTGTGGTAGAGTGCTTGCCTAAGATTCATAATGTTCCCAAATCAATCCCCAGCAACACCAGAAACAAGGTTAAAAACAGTGGCTATATGAAGTCCAAACATTTGTTATTACCTGCGTTGTTTGGGGTGTATGTGTTCTTTCTTTGGCTTTGGGTTTTGTTTCTTTCACTCTATAATGTTGCTGGCTCAATCTATGAAGTTCAGGCAGGCCTTTAACTTGGGATAGCCTTCCTAACTGGGCCACCAGAGTGATGGTATTCTAAGTGGGGAGTACTAAACTCAGCTCCAAAGCATGTAAAATGACTAAAGGTACCATATCATTTTTCTTTCTTATGATAACTTGTTATTCTTTCCAAAAATTTTGTTTTATTTTTTGAGACAGGGTTTCTCTGTGTAGTTTTGATGCCTGTCCTGGACCTTGCACTGTACATCAGGCTGGCCTCGAACTCAGAGATCCATCTGGCTCTGCCTCCCAAGTGCTGGGATTAAAGGCGTGCTCTTTCAGAAATTTATAATGGTAAGCACATGCTACTTTTCTGATAAAGAAAAAGGTAAATTCTAGACAAATTTAAATGTAAATAATTAAATGAACTTCTCTTTTGGTTTGAGAGAAAGTTTTGAAGGAAAAAAAAAAGAAAATCATTCATACTTCTTAGTAACTCAAGGCTATGCATACGTTATTTAACTGTTAGACATTACCCAGTGTAATATAAATCACATGCAATAAAGTTAGCTGAACTGTGCTAATTATTTTCTTCTGTGGATCTCAAATGCTAGACCCACTTCCAATGGTTAAAAAAAGGAACAAATAAGCTGGGCGGTGGTGGCGCACGCCTTTAATCCCAGCACTCGGGAGGCAGAGCCAGGTGGATCTCTGAGTTCGAGGCCAGCTTGGGCTACCAAGTGAGTTCCAGGAAAGTCGCAAAGCTACACAGAGAAACCCTGTCTCGAAAAAAAAACCAAAAAAAAAAAGGAACAAACAAATTCTCCTGGTTACCTCCTACCCACCTCAAATAAAATAATCTTGAAATCCTTGGAATGGTGATTGGCACCTAACATAAAATTATCTGGAAAAATCTGCTAATTTAAGCAAATGAGCTTGTTAGGAATGGAGTCAGAAAAAATTGTCATGTGTCTGGATCCAGATGCTCACAATGCAACGAATATGAGCTGCCATCACTTCATCATGAACTCTGTCTTTCCTTTGATGTACAGGCCATTAAAAAATATAATAGCCAGTTAACCTGTATTTGTGTTTCATATGCATGAGTTCTTACTTGTTAAAGGTTTAAAACACAATACATCTATAAAAAATATAATCTGTGTTCCTAATGGAGACTCTCAAACCAATTAAGACTGTAGATTTGAAAAGCTCTAGACCAGCGATTTTCCTAATGCAGCAACCCTTTAATTCAGTTCATGTTGTGGTGACCTCCAACCATGAAATTATTTTGTTGCTATTTCATAACTGTAATTCTGTTACTGTTATGAATTGTAATGTAAACCTCTGATGTGCAGAATATCTGTTATGTGACCCCCATGAATAGTTCATTTGACCGAAAGGGGTTGTGACCCATAGATTGAGAACTGTTGCTCTAGAGAATTCTTTTTTTTTAAATTTATTTATTTTATGTATGAATACTCTATCTGCATGTATGCCTTTATGCCAAAAGAGGGCATGAGATCCCACTACAGCTGGTTGTGAGCCACCATGTGGTGGCTGGGAAATGAACTCAGAACCTCTGGATGAGCAGCAGTCAGTGTTCTTAACCTCTGAGCCATCTCTCCAGCACCTCTAGAGAATTCTTAATCAAGTGCATCTATACAGAGTTTTAAAAAGATTATATTGCTTAAGTTATCTGGGCAAAAAAACCAAGATGAGGATTTGGGTTTTTTCTTTTTTCTCCCTCTTATCTATCATTCTAGCTATTAATACCTTGACCCCAATGTCTAGTTATTTTCACCTTAAGATTTTTTTTATCTAGTAATTAAGGAGTTCACAGTATATACAGTTTGGCAAAAATCCTCCTCCTGAATACATTTGTGCATCTGAAAGCATGAAGTCAAAGAACCAGGGAAGAGCCAAACCTAAGAAAGAAGCAATGTCAGGGTACAGGGGAGTGGTGAGTTAAAACCTCCTTGGAAGGACATCTCACACACACACACACACACACACACACACACACACACACACACACACACGTCAGAGTTGCCCTGGGCTACCCAATAACCTGAGATCCGTAACTTCCACTTCATACTTTCACCACATAAAAATATCTTACACTTTTTAAAATAGCTCACTGTGTGGGCTGTACTTCTGTCAGCTGGATCTTAGGGATACAGCATGAGCATCAAGGAGACCTTTGTTCTAAATCTGAGGGGGAACATTTTCAAAGGAGCCCATTTTCCTTGGCCTTGCAGACAGTGATGACAAAGTTCCTATGTAAAAAGCAAAAAGCACTTTGACAAGAAGCCGATTAATACAATGTTTGATGTAGCAGAGAGACTCCAGCCTCTGTCTCATGGAGTGCTAGGATTACAAGTAGAAGCTATCTTGTCCAACCCTAGTGCTTTTGATTGGCAAGTTCTGAGATGTTTTATATTTACATGAACATACCTAACAATACACATAAAATCACACACTTAAATATGGGAGTTGGGATGGAGGCTTATACTTTTCATCCCAGCACTAGAAAGCTGAGGCAGAAGGATAATGAGCTAAAAATCAGTTAGAACTACATAGAAACCTTGCCTTAAAACTTAAAAAAAAAAAAAAAAAAAAGCCAGGTGGTGGTGGCACACACCTTTAATCCCAGCACTCAGGAGGCAGAGGCAGGCAGATCTCTGAGTTCGAGGCCAGCCTGGTCTACCAACAGTGTTCTGGGACAGCAAAGAACAGCTAAGGATACACAGAGAAACCCGGTCTCTAAAAACCAAAAGAAAAAAAAAACTAAAAAAAATAAAGCAGGCAGATATCCTTGAGTTTGAGGCTAACCTGGTCTACACAGCAAGTCCCAGGCTAGCAAAGGCTTCACAATGAGACTTTATCCCAAAAATAAATAAATATAAACACACACACACATACATAAAGTAATTGTTATGTTTTTTTTTAAGATTTTTATTTATTTATTATGTATACAGAAGAGGGTGCCAGATCTCATTAGAGATGGTTGTGAGCCACCATGTGGTTGCTGGAAATTGAACACAGGACCTCTGGAAGAGCAGTTGGTGCTCTTAACCTCTGAGCCATCTCTCCAGCCCCAATTGTTATGTTTTTATTATGAAGTAAAAAAAAAAAAAATGTGTCATTACTTTTGGTCTCATTTGGGGTATCGGGGTAAAAGCAATCTGACCTCTGTAATATTTTCCTACTGGGTGTTTTTCTTATCAGGCTAATAAAAGTCTAAAAACTAGAGAGATGGCCTAGTGGTTAATAGTAGCCAATCTTCCAGAGGACCCAGGTTTAATTCCCAGCATCCACATGGTAACTAGTAGCATCTCTAATTCTAATTCCAGGAGATCCAGTGCACCTACCACAGCCTCCATGGGTGCCAGGCACACACATACTGCATAAACAGATATACAGGCAAAATCATTTAAAATAAAAATAAATAAATCTTAAGCTGGGAGTGCACGCCTTTAATCCCAGCACTGGCAATGGCAACACTGCCTGGTCTACCTAACAAGTTCAAGGATAGCCAGGGCTACATAGAGAGACTCTTTCTCAAAAAACAAGAATAAACAAAAAGGAGGAGGAGGGAGAAGGAAGGAAGGAAGGAAGGAAGGAAGGAAGGAAGGAAGGAAGGAAGGAAGGAAGGAAGGAACTAATCAAGGGGAAAACACAGCTTTTTTTCAGCATTTTATTCTCTGTATGTGTGCAGAGGACAACCTCAGGTGGCTTCCCTAGGCATTGTCCATTTTTTTTTTTTTTTTAAAGACAGGGTAGCTCATTGGTCCAGCATACATTAAATAAGCTAGTCTAGCTAGCCAGTGAGCCTGAGGGATGGATCTGCCTGCCTATGCCTACCCAGCACTGGTATTACAAATTCCTACCAGCTATCTCCCCAGCCTATCTGCTTTTCAGATTTAAAGCTTTTAAAATGGATGAAAGCAAACAAGTAACCAGCCCATAGGAAATCCTCAGCTGGAACATCCACCACCTTGTAATTTTATGCTGATGTTACTTTCTCCCCAAATAACTCAGCCTTGAAAGCAACTGGCACAGACTCTTTTGGTTCACAATTCTACAACACACAAGTGCATTAAAAGGGGGGGGGGAGGTATGTAGGAAGATTCCTACGAGAGTTTGTGACTCAAAGGAACATGGAATCAAAACTTTAGACACAGATAGGTAAAATATATGTGGAATATATTCGGGTAATTAAGGAAAGGCAGGAATGCCCTAATCTTGAGGATATTCTGAAAGAGAAAGACCCTGTTTCACTTCACTGCTGAGTGGCTTCTATAGACCTGGGTTAGCTGCTGACCTGGACCATGGACAGTCTTCCTATGTCCTATGACAGCAGCAGACTCTTCACAGTTGTTCTGGGAACAAAGTTGAATGGAGCCCTGAGTAGAGCTGAAGAAAACCATTAAAGCTGGGGAAGTAGCCCTTGGTAAAAATGACACTCTGGACAAGGCTAGACAAGCTTTGTATACCTGCCCTAAGCAAAGACTGTTCAAAGTTTCTTACCCAGAGTTGGATAAATGGAAACAGACTGAATTTTTCACAGAATGCACTTACATGTTTTAAATTTCAAAACGCTTACTCTGAAGGAGGAGCAAATTATAGTCACAGTAAAGCCCTGTCAAGCACTGTAAATTATTTTCTTCTGCATTTCAGAGAATAACATCAAGATTCTTCCAAACTGAGCATGTGATATCTGGAGAATAGCAGTTTGAGAAAGGAACCAATAGTTAACCTCTTCTGTTTACTTTCTGCAAATGTTCTGAGTCACCATTCTCACCTCCTGCTCTACAGCCTTCAGAGGTTCAGGACTATGGCTGACCTGGGTAGAGGGAAAGATTATAAAAGAAAAAAAAATATGTATTTACTCGGTGTTAACAAATCTGTCTTTTTGGTTTATACTATTTCTTAGGCTATAGCTCCATCTATTACATCCTGTGTTTAAAATGAGGGTTTTGAAAGTCAGGTACAGCAATGCCTGCCCTCAGTCCTAGCTCTGGAAAGCTAAGGCAGAAGACTGAGGGCTGAATGCTGACTTGGGCTTCCTGGTCACTTCTGGGCCAGCCTTGGAACACAGCGAGTCCTTGTCTAGGGTGGGATGGCTTGCCAAGACTGACAGCCTAAATTCAATCCTCAGAACCACGTGGTAGGATAGAACCAATTCCTGAAAGTTGTCCCCTGACTCCTACAGGCACACATGAACAAATGCATGCACACATGCACACATGAACAAATGCATGCACACATGCACACGCACATACATTTTTTTAAATATAAAAGACATTAAGACCATATCTCAAGAAACAAAAATTATAGTTGGCAATGGTGATGCACGCCTTTAATTCCAGCACTGGGAGGCAGAAGCAGGCAGATCTCTGAGTTAGAGGCCAGTGTAGTCTACAGAGTGAGTTCCAGGACAGCCAGGGCTACACAGAGAAACCCTGTCTTGAAAAAAAAAAAACAAAAGAGAAAGCTTAGTGTTTCTTTGGTTTTGAATTACTCCTGCTAAGATTCCAGTTTCAAATATCTTACTTCAAATTTTCTTTTATTATTGTTGTTATTGTGTGTGTGGTGTATGGGCAAACATATACCACAGCACATGTACAGAAGTCAGAGGACATCTTTTTGGTTCCCCCCCCCCCCCAGTTTTCCGGAGCTGAGGACCGAACCTAGGGCCTTGTGCTCACTAGGCAAGCGCTCTACCACTGAGCTAAATCCCCAACCCCGCCTTCTCTCGTTGGGCAGGGTCTTTGGTATTTCTAGTGCTTCCCTGCATACTCCAGCCTAACTGGACCCCACGCTTCTTGCTGGGTTACAGGTGTTGTACACGGCTGCTGGGGACTGAACTGAGGCTCTCAGGCATGCGTGGGAACTTTACCCGCTGAACCATCTCACTGTTCTTACCTTACACTTTTGGATGAGTCACTGGTGACAGACAGTTCCTTTACTACTTCTATAACCCCATGAAAATCTTCCTGACATATATACCAGTCACCATGAACATCCAACAGAGCAAAAATTCCAACATGGCACACTTGAAAATGTTTACTATGCCCTTTCTTTCCCCCTCATCATTACTGAAACTGTTAAATAACGCCAAGGATCAAAGAGTAGCAATTTTTTAAAAAATTTATTTATAGCTATAATTTTCCCTCTCAGACAAAACAAAAAACAAAAAAGCGAACAGGGACTGTTTTTAACCTAAAGTGATGCTAAATTTTAAATATTCTTGGTTTGTAAATTTATCCAACTCCCCTACCACCGGATTTAATTCTTAGGTAGGTTTGGGATATGTATCTATAATCCTAACATTTAGAAGGTAGAGGCAGAAGAATCAAGAGTTCAAGGAAAGTCTCTGATACACAGGGAGTTCCAGACCATTCTGGGATACATGGGAACAGGTCTAAAAAAAAGCTGGTAGGAGAAGATTTAATTCTTATTTACATTATTTGCATTATTTATCCATAATTGTTAGCCCCTAATTTATTTTTTTTATATTAGAAACTGAATGATAGATATAAAAAATCACACATATTCATACTAAATATATAAAAGTTGGCAAAATTATATTTAATATTTTAATTAAATTAAGCTTTGTAGAAAACAAGCAAATAGTACTAGCTATCAGAGTAATGTAAAGCAAAACTCACTGAGGCCATGCATGGTGATGCAGGCCTTTAGTCCTACCTAGTAGGAGGCAGAAGCAGGCCGATTTCTTTGAGTCTGAGACCATCCTGATCTACCCACTAGATTCCAGGCTAGCCAGGAGCACATGATAACAATCTGTCTCAAATAAAATAAAATCAATTTAACTTAAAAATAAAACAAAAACTCACTGAGATTCTACCTTACTCCAGTTTGCATGGCAATCATTAAGAAAACAAATAACAAAGGCTGGGGAGAATGTGACCAAATGAGAACATCTATATCCTGCAAACTAGCCCAGCCCCTGTAGAAATCAACCTGGGAGGCTCCTCAAAAAACTAAAAATCATCTAGCATCTAACCCAACTAACTGCTCACGGATAGTCGAAGAACGCCAAGCTGACACACCAGGGAGACATCTGCACATCAATGTCTACTGTAGCACTCTGCACAATAGCTGTGGAGCCAGCGGAGGAGTTCAACAACAGAGGGAGAAGAGAAATGTGGAGTATATTCAATGAAAAAAAGGAAACAAAGGGATTAGATTATACTTCCCTGGATAAAGTGCTCGCCATGCAAGCGTGAAGATCTAAGTTTGAATCCCAGAACCCATGGAAAGCCCCTCAAGGTAGCAGTGTCTAATTCCAGTGCTCCTAAAGCAGAAGCAGGAGAACACCCTGCTTTGAAGACCCTGTCTCAAGCAGGGTAGAGGTAAGACTGACAGACAACCTCGCCTCTCATGCTGTAGCACACACATTCTTGCACACACACACACACACAAACATGCATATCTCACATGCCCACTCTTTTTAAAGAGATTAAAACTGGGAGGTCCTCTCTACACGAGAACAGAGACTGCTAGGAACGGTGGCACACACCTTCAATCTCCCCACTCAGGAGGCAGAGAGTGAGCAGATCTACCTGAGATCAAGGCCAGCCTGGGCTACACAGTGAATTCCAAACTGGCCAGAGCAACACAGTAAAACCCTTATCTAAAAATAAATAAATACTACCAAAAAATAGTGTTAAGAGCTGAAGAGGTTAAGAGCCCTGGCTGTTCTTCCAGAGGGCCAGGATTTGGTCTATAACTCCAGATTCGTGGGATCCAACGCCTTCTTCTGACCTCAGCACCAGGTACACAGGTGGTAGACATACATACAAGTAGGCAAAGCACTCATACATATAAAAAAAAATTAAAAACTGTAAGTATATGTTATCAATAAGCACATGTAAAAGCTAAGGTCTGTCCTGGGCATGGTGGCACAAATTTCATTTTCAAATAGTGTTGTTTATTTAGGTTTTTATTCATTTTTGTTCTCAACATCTTGGTAACATACATACAACACAATAAACGTGCAACAAAAGCCAGGCCTGGTATCTTACGCCTACAAGTCTTGTGCCTACAATCCCGACACTTAGGAGGATGAGATGGAGGGCTGCTTTAAATTCAAGGCTAGCTTGGACACACAGTGAGTTCTAGACCAACCTGGACTAGAGTGAGACCTGTTTCCAAAACAAAAAGAAACAAATATCCACAAAGAAATAATTCTTTTTTTCACAAAGCAAAAGTTTAAATGAATGATAAGACCAAGTCTATCCTTTTATGATTTTACACCATCGTGAGCTATCAAATAGGGATACATGTGTGGGAGAAAATATACAGACAAAAACTGTAACTATAGGACAAATTCCTTATGTTCTGTCAAAAGCATGAATATGAAACCACAATGCATAATTCATTTTCTGCTAAAATTCCATTTTTAGTTTTAATTTCTGCTATAGTATAAAATTATCTCAAAAGTTAAAAAAAAAAAAAACTTTGTTACTTTAAAATTTAAGATAATACATTTCCTAAGAGGAATAAGACAGCAAGAATATGGTGTGGCTACTATCGAAATTCAAGCTTGTGAGGACCACGGAAACAGGAACAATTCCTGAACTTTACCACACACAGAGGAGGACAGGAAAACTCTCAGCAAGAATGCTGGCTCTGTTTAGTTTCCTGCTCTGTATGCTAAGCACATCCCCTGAAGAATGTAGCACACACTGACCACTGCCTTTACATACCAGCTCCTGCCAACATAAGCCTCTCAAGGTCGTTCTACAGAAGTATTTCACACCATAATTTTGTAAAAGGACTCAACAAAAATTTCCTAAGTAGGTATCAGTCCAGTCCTTTTAGTTATTTAAAATTGCTTTTTCAGTTCTAAAAGTCACATCCTGCTAACAATCAACATCCCAGAATACTATTCAAAGGGAATCCTGTTTGGGGAATATATATATATATATACACACACATGTGAGTGGGCAGTTATAAGCAAATATATTATCCTATTTGCAGACTTTTCATGCTCATTTTTTAACCTTGGTTGGTTGCTCAGCACAGCATTGCTTATAGCAACAAAACCTAAGAAAAACTGAGATGTCCCATTCAAGGAAGACTGGAATTGCAGTTGAGAATGTGATTGATGCTCTTCCCCTGCCCATCTGCTAGGATTCTGATGTATCTGTTTTCTTTTTACTCTTTTGTGGTCAATTCTCCTCCTGAATTCTTCTAGGCACACAAAAAACTAGTCTTTCTGGTTTGTTTTTCCTTCTACCCTGCCATTTCCACCCCCATCTTTTTTTTCTTCTCCTTCCATCATGCTACCTTTCTTAAACAGGCTATTTTTCCTTTTATGAGTCACATGTACTTCTATTATTAGCTCTGCAACTCAAACTGCTTGAAACCAACACCCATAAATTGCCAAATTCGACCCTCCCTCATGTTCGCACTGGCTCAGGCTCAGACACCCAATGCCTGCCATCTCTACTTGGGTCAGCCTTTATTATTGTTTCAGGAATTGACATACATGTAAGTCAGACTGCCCTGCTGAAAGGATATCTATTCCTTACACTTCTGGAGCTCTGACTATCACCACAGATCTGACTTTGCTTGTTCTGTCCTCTCTAGTGACTGTCGGCCTGACCTGTGTAGAGAAAGACAGGCAAGATAAAGCACTGCTACACTACAGTACTGAGAGGATGACTACCATTGGAGGGACCGCCTTTTGTCTGCAAATTCCTCCTTTATTTCTCCAAATGTTATCAATTAGATGAAAAGGCTCACCTTAGGTATTTGCTTAACATGGATGAGACCCTGAGTTCTCATGATACCCCAGAACCAATGTGGGGCCACATTGGACAGAGGGGATCCTCACTTGAACATTTTCACTCCCATACTTAGCACTTCTATGACACATAAAAAAAGACCGGATTTGCTCATTTGGTTTATTTTTACCAATTTACTTTGATCAATTCACTACAGTAAGAGATTTTGGTTAATATAATATATATATAATAAAATATAAAACTTTTTGTACTGATCTCTAAATTTTCATTTGAGAATATCAATCCAGTGTCCACAACAGAAGAGGGGGGTACTGAATAGAAGGACTGAGAACTCAAGGCCAGCCCTTGAGGGGAGGATGATGAGGGAGGAACAGAGTCAAGAGTAAGGCTTCATATAAACTGTGGTATTTGGGACTGGTCTTGAAAGGGTATGCCTGTAGTAGTAACTAAAGCAAGGTAAAACTTGAACGTAGAAAAATCTGGAAGAAATGCAACTGGATGCAGAAACCTAGAGTTTAGGAAAACAGCCATGGCTAGAGATAAACTTGTGAACAGCAAAGTTCAGACAACATGTACAGATATGGAACTTGAGCTAACTAGATTAGAAGAACTGCAGTATTTGCTCTCCAGTATTTTGAAGACTAAAAGGAAGTGAAACCAACAGAGAAGGACAGGTGGGAGGTGAGACCATCCTGCATGAAAGAAACCTTTCAAGAACCTGAATGCATTCAAACTGGGAAATGACGAAAAAAGGCAAGGTAAGAACTGAGAACTTTCCATTAGGTTTGCAAAGAAGGATGTTCGGGGCCAGGTATGTTGGTGTTATAAGAAGATATGCTGTGGAATAATCCTTCCATACACTGTGAAAATGTGTTGCTCTCATTGTTAAAAAAAGGTGATTGGCCGATAGCTAGGAAGGATTTTCGGGGCAGAGAGAATGCTGGGAAGAAGAAGAGTGGAGTCTGAGGAGTTGCCAGGAGAAGCAGAGGGAGCAAGACATGCTGGAGGGCAGGTAAAGCCATGAATCAAATGGCAATACATAGATGAATAGAAATGGGTTAATTTAAGTTGTAAGAGCTAGTTAGTAACAAGCCTAAGCTATGGCTGTGCTTTTATAATTATTAAGACTCCATGTCATTAATGAGGAGCCAGTGGTCCTGACAAAAAGGTTCAAGTACAAAGATATGAGAGGAACAGGATGAAGAGAAATTGCTCCTCAAACATTCCCAAGTGTCATCCTAATATAGAGTGAAGGTATTGCTATAGTGTCTTCCTCACAAAACTATTTTGCATAATATTTCCACTTACTTGTCCACCCCCAGTTATCCAAAAATAAGCATCTTTCACTAAGCTATTCTCTGGTTTACCTTGCTTCCTTCCCATTATTTATTATGATTATCACATATTAATAATATTAAAGATTTCACTGTAACATTTTCATGCTTGTATATATCTTGCATGGATCATGCTTAACATGTCCTTTGCTTTCTTTTTCTTTTCTATTAAATCTCTGTGTGTGTGTGCATGCATGGACACATACAGCAGTCAGAAGACAACTTGAAGGAGGAATCCATTTTCTCTCTCTTTGTACTATGTGGATCTCAGGTATCTCACACTGTCAGGTGCCTTTACCTGATGATCTATCTTGCTGACCCTTGCTTTGCTTTTTGTTTGTTTTGGTTTTTTTAGAGCAGGTCTCTCTATGACAGTCCTGGAACTTATTATGTAGACCAGGTGGATTCAAATACAGAGATCTACCTGCCTCTACCTCCTGAGTGTTGGGATCAAATGCAGAACCACAATGCTGTCTTTTTTTTTTTTTCCCTTCTCTTTTTCTTTTAAAGGCAGGGTTCTTACTGTATAGCCCTGGCTGGTCTCAAACTCTCTATGACCAGTCTGGGCTTAAGCTCATAGAGATCTGCCTGCCTCTGCCTTCAAAGTTCTGGGATTAAAAGCAAGTGCCACACCCAGTTTTACTTTGCTTTCTTAATGGAACATAACAATACCTGAAATTCTATCATTTATTTACTTGTCTACCACCACAAAAATGTATTAGGAAATATGTTTTAAAAAAAGGCTTGAACAAGTTTTAGTTGTATTACTCTCAGAAACCCTCGTAATTCTTGTTCACTGTTGACATATTTCACACAGTAGGAAATTTTCAACAAATCAAAAAGTTCATAATTTTACCATCATTGGCAAATCTCCTTTGTAGCATTCCTCCAAAGTTTTCTATTGCCTCCTGTTTAAAACTCATGATTTTTCTCACAGATCATTCTCATATGTTAATCTTACTTCAAAAAAAGCTGTGCTAGCAAAATGAATGATTTATAATCATAACTTTCAATTTTTCTTTTCACAATGAAGTCAAAGCATGCCCTCCCTAAGTTCTCAGAAGAAATGAGAGTTGCAGCAACCATGTAAAAAGTTGGAAATAGTTAAGTGGTGCACACCAGCAGTAACCAGTGCATAAACATGCATGAACACACGCATACACACACACACACACACACACACACACACACACACACACACACTCATACCAGTTTGTTTCAATTTCTGTCTCATATGAAAACCAAGATGAGAGGGCATGTGACATGCCCAGGACATGGTCCTTGTAGGGAAATCAAGCCCTGACTTCAGGTCTTAACAAAGTTAAAGAAAGGCTTCTGGTTAATCACAAGGACTTAGGCGAGTAATAATGTGGATTCTAATTAGTAGGCATATTTTTACAAACTGGACTTTACATTCTACAATGTACCACCTTGTTCCTGGAAACTGTTACCTGCTGAGTCTTTCCACAGATCAAGTACAAACAAAATGAATTTTGTTTTACAAACTCTTTGAAGAATAATGTATCTTTGTATTTTTAGAGTGGACTAAATCCATTATTAATCATTTATAATAGGCTTATAATTTGCCAATATGGTTCTGTCATACCATGTTACTGGATTAAACAAAAGAATTAAAATAATGTTCCCTTAGAATTCAGTTTGGACAGTAACTAAAACATAGCTGCCATATGGTATACATTTTTGATATGCTGTGAAAACACAGGAAGTGAGCAATTGACAGAGGTATTTTTGAAGATCTACTAAACCTACAAGTACATTAAAAAAAAACTCAGTGTGGATACAGAATAAAGAACAAATGTTTCTTAGTGACACTACCATTGATATATTCTGAGCACAAGTAACTTCTAACAAAGGATACATGAAGTAGGACAGGCAATATTTACTTTTGAGAGGAGGAGAATTTTCAAATATTTGACTGCCTACTGCTTTAAGTACATATCAAAAATTAATGCAATGGTTCTGAATCATCTATAGCTAAAAGATGGTTCTGAACCATCTATAGATAAAAGATCGTTCATATTATCTCAGAAGATTCTAACATCTAGTCCTTGTTTGTTTGTTGAGACAGAGTTTCACTGTGTAGCCCTGGCTGTCAAGGAACTTGCTCTATAGACCAGACTGGTCTCGAACTCACAGAGATCCACTTGCCTCTGCTTTCCAAGTGCTGGTATTAAAGGCATGTGTCACCACTGCCTGGCAGATTCTATCATCTAAACAAATAATTTGGACCTGGAGAGACATCTCATCAGTTAAGAGCACTTGTTGCTTTTCCAGAGGATCCTAGTTTGGTTCTCAACACACATATCCAGGTAGCTTACATCTATAACTTCAGCTCCAGGGGATTTGATGCCCTCTCCTGGCCTCCTTGAACACCTGCACACTGGTGGCATATATTCATAAATACACATAAAAATAAAATAGCTCATAAAAAAAACAAACCAAACCAAAACACCAAACAGCTGGGCAATGGTGGCACATACTTTTAAGTCCTAGCACTCAGGAAGCAGGGGAATGCAGATCTCTTAGTTTGAGGCCAGCCTGGTCTATAGATTGAATTCCAGGACAGCCAGGACTACACAGAGAAACCCTGTCTTGAAAAAAAACAAAAAACAGAACAAAACAACAACAAAAAATATGTTCTAGCTGGGTATGGTGGTGCATGTCTATAATCCTAGCAGTCAGGAGGTTGAAGCAGGAGTATTAGAAGTATAACACCAGCCTGGGATACATAGTGTGACTCTTTCTCAACAACAAAACACGTACTGAGTTCCTACAATTTGCTGAACACTTTCCTAAATGCGAAGAATGCAATGGTACATAAATTCTCTCATAGAGAGAAATAAAGCAAATAAATAAATGGTTTACTTAAGTCTTTTAGAAAACATTAACAGATACTTAGATAATGATAATATTATAGGGAGAAAAAGCAAGAAAGGATATAAAGAGCTGGGGACGTAGCTTAGTTGGCTAAGTGTTTACCTAGCATGTATGAAGCCTTTGTTCAATTCCTACCACATTAACCAGGTTTATTGGCACATGCCTACTATAATTATAGCACTCAGGAGGTGCAGTCATATCAGAAATTCAAGGTCATCCTTGACTACATAGTGAGTTCGAAGCTAGCCTGGAATACCTGAGACAATGTTTCACTAAAAAGGACGAGGAAGAATTCATTTATATATAAATAAATAGGTAGTCTGTTTAATGACACAGTGGATTTTACAATATACCAAGCCTTTTTCTTTTCCTTTCTCTCTCTCTCTTTTGAGATAGGACCTCAGTATATGGCTCTTGCTGTCCTAAAACTCACAATGTAGACCAGACTGACCTCAAACTCATAGAGATCTGCCTGCCTCTACTCCAGAGTGCTGGGATTAGATCAAGGGTGTGCTCTATCATGCCTGGTTGGCTTTTTTTTTTTTTTTTTTTTTTTTTCCCGAGACAGGGTTTCTCTGTGTAGCTTTGCGCCTTTCCTGGAACTCACTTGGTAGTCCAGGCTGGCCTCGAACTCACAGAGATCCGCCTGGCTCTGCCTCCCAAGTGCTGGGATTAAAGGCGTGCGCCACCACCCGCCCGGCTTTTGTTTTAATAATCAATAATCCCTTCATAAATATTCTATTTTATAAGATATAAAACATAACTTTAAATTTTTATGTGCTTGTTTCTTGAGATAAGGTCTTTGTTGCCTCATGTTGCCCAGGATGAGTCCAAATGACAGCTCTCTCTTTCTCACCCCTTCTCGTGATGTTGAGCTAGGAATCACTCTGTAGCCTAGGTTGTCTTGAACTCATTATGTAGCCTATGCTACACTCAAACTGACTGCAAACCTCCTGCTTCAACCTTCCTAACAGCTAGAACTATAGCTGCATGCAACCATGACTAACTTAAAAACATTGAGTATTATTAATGTATCTCTTCTCAAAGTACACTAGTAATTATATTTATCACTTATCTACTAAATATTCTAGATCAAAATATACCCTCTAAAGAATTAACACCAAGACTTTTTGGCTAAACACAATGCATTTTTATATATCACTTTCATAAAGTAGTTTTAAGGAAGGAAAATGTGTTGTGTCTATAAAGTGAAATCATAATTGAGCCTGCTGGGCATACCTACAATCTTAGAACTTGGGAGACTGAGGTAGGAGGACTACCTTGAGTTCAAGGTCAATCTGGCCTTCAATCAAACAAACAAACAAACAAACAAACAAAAACATAATAAAGTGAAGCCCTCCTAAAGTGTGACATTTCCAACAGTGAACCAAGGATTTTAGGTGGCAGTAATTTTCAATTAAATATGAGAGGCTGCAGAGATGGCTCAGTGGTTAAAAACACTTGTTGCTCAAGAAGAGGCTCTGGGTTCCATTCTTAGCATCCACATTGAGTGGCACACAACTATCTATCTGTAACTTCAGTTCCAGGGGATTCAGTGCCCTCTTCTAGCCTCCACAGGCAGTGAAGCCAAGTGGTACACATATAGACAACAAGCATATGCATAGACGTGTGTGTATGTGTGTGTGTGTGTGTGTGTGTGTGTGTGTGTGTAAAACACACATATATAACACATACCTATATATGCAAATATATAAAACATGTATATAGTTTTTTAAAAGACAGGATCTCTCTGTGCAGTCCTGGCTGTCCTGGCACTCACTTTCTGTAGACCAGGCTGACCTTGAATTCAGAGATCCAATGACTAAGATTAAAGGTATGCATCACCACTACTAAGCTATACATAGTTTTTTGTTTTAAAGTGGTTTTTTGTTTTTGTTTTGTTTTTTTAGTTTTTCCAGACAGGGTTTCTCCGTGTAGTTTTGGTGTCTGTCCTGGATCTCACTCTGTAGCCCAGGCTGACCTCGAACTCACAAAGATCCATCTGCCTCTGCCTCCTGAGTATTGGGATTAGAGGTGTGTGCCACCACCACCCGGCTGCTATACATATAAACTATTAATTAAAAAAAAAAAAAAAAAAAAGACGCAGTCGGGCAGTGGTGGTGCACATCTTAAATCTCAGCACTTGGGAGGCAGAGGCAGGCAAATCTCTGTGAGTTCGAGGCCAGCCTGATCTACAAAGCCAGTTCCAGACAGCTAGGACTGTTACACAGAGAAACCCTGTCTCAAAAAATCAAAAGATGCAAACCAGGCCTGATGGTGGACACTTATAATCCCAGCTACTCTGTGACTAAGGCAAGATCATCATCACAAGTTCAAGTCCAGCTTGAACTACAGTCGCATGAATTCAAAGTTAACCTGAACAATTTAGTAAGACACTGTTTCAAAATGAAAAGGAATATATCTCAGTAATAGAGGGCTTGCTTATCATGCTCACAACCCAGAGTTAGGATTTGAGAGATGGCTCAGTAGGCAGAAGTGCTTGCAGCCCAAATCTGACTACTTGAATTCTATTCCTGGAACCTACAGTAGAAGAAAGAACAATTCCTATAAGTTGTCCTCTGACTTCTACAAATGTGTCTCGACACATGGGTGCCCCACCACTAACAGTAATACTAAAAATAAATAAAGTTAGAATCTCCGGACTTAGGGTCCAAAAAGTAATAACAACAAGACCCTAAGTTGATCTTTAGTACCACAGAAACAAACAAAAAAAAAAAATAAAATAAAAAACCAAACACAAAATCCTAGTTAGGCCCACAAGTCACTGCACCCTAAATTCTAGATTCATATTACATAGACTAAATATAAAAGAAATTCTTGTCAATAGTATTAGCTGGTTAGTTTTATGTCAGCTTGACACAAGTTAGAGTCATCACAAAGGAGGGAGCCTAAATTGAGGAAATGCCTCCATTAAAATTGGACTGTAAGTGACTCTGCAGGGCATTTTCTGAACTGGTGATTGATGTTGAAAGGACCAGCCCATTGCAGGTATGGCCATCCCTGGGCTGGTGGTCCTGGGTTCTATAAGAAAGCAGGCTGAGCAAGTCATGGGGAGTAAGCCAGTGAGCAGCTCCCCTCCATGGCCTCTGAATCAGCTCCTGCCTCCAGGTTCCTGCCCTGATTTTCTTTGATAATGAACAATTACCCATAAGCCAAATAAACCCCTTCTTCCCCAAGCTGCTTTGGTCATGGTGTTTCATCACAGCAATAGTAACCCTAACTAAGATAAAGATGTAACAGTATTTGATTTTGTTTTCCTATATAACTTAAAATTAACTAGCAAAAACATACCACCCCTGGGAAGAGCTCATCTCAAGTTTTATTTTTTGTTCTTTTTAAAATAACTTTCAAACTAAAATGTATATAAACTATTATGTTTTCTAAATTTAGATTTTATGTATTTATCTGTATGGGAGGGATGAGATATGAACTAGGGCCATGGTGGTTGTGGAGATGTCAGAGGATAATGAGAAGATGGCTCTCTCCTTCTATCACGTGGGTCCTGAGGAATGACCTCAGACTGCCAGGGTTGGTGGCAAGCACTTTCATCCAGTAAGCTATCTGGCCAGCCCCAAACTATTATATTTTAATATCCTTTGGTTTCCTGCTACTTCTATTTGGATAAGAAAGCTTATAAAATGTAAACTGATGAAATAAAGCTTACCTTCAGGCTGGTATGAGAACGTGGTTGACTTAATTCCTGAAATTTCCATTGCTCTGATCCTGGGGTCTCGCCTCCTTTCTGAGTATCAGGTGTAAGCAATCCATCTCCAGCAGGTAGTGGGAAAATTCCTAATGATATAGGACGTTCTTTTCTATTTGAAGAGGGGGGGAAAATTAAACATTCATTTTAGTTTTTTATTTGTCATGACTATAAATTAGAAGCCTAGACTGTGAAAAGGCTTGTAATCCCAGCTACTTAGAGATGAGGCAGGAGGATCACAAGGTCAAGGGCAAACTGGGTCATAGAAAGCTTAGTCTCATTAGTTTGCAACCAGCTATCCTAAATAAATATATACCAAAGAGAAAGGACAGGCTAAAAAGTTTACATTAGCCCCAGAAATTAAGAAAAGTGTCAAGAAACTGTTTGGACGACGTTTTTTGGTTGGCTGGTTTGGGATTGTTCAGAGACAAGGTCTCAGTACTTAGTGTAGTCTAACCCAGTACTGGAGATCCTCCTGCCTTAAGCCTGCTGTGTCGGGATTACAGGCACACATCAGCACTCCTGCCTCTGCCAGGAAGTTGGTGGTGATCTGGTCTGGTGACCACAGCGAACTGTAGGTTAGCAGTCATGGGGAGCAGGCAAAAGCAACTCCCTAATCCCTGTTCCTAGTCTTCCTGCTTCTTCAAGCTACAGTCATTGGGTGTTTTTAGGGTAGGCTTTTTCTGTCTAGAGGAAAATGAATACTCTTTGAAACAGGGATACTATTCAATAGTAAAAATTGAAAAGGTCTTTTTAAATGAAAATTCTCGTTTTCTACAAACCATGCTATATTAGTTCCTTTAGGCAAAGTACAGAAAAGAAGACTACTGCCAGGAAAAAGGAGCAGCTCTTTTCCAAAAGCTTTTCTTTATTGGGAGTGGTGGTGTATACCTGCAGCCCCAGCACTCTGGAGGTAGACAGAAAGAAGATCAGGAGTTTAAGGTCACCTTTACTACAAAGCAAGAGAGAGGCCAACCTGTTTTACATTAGACCCTGTCTCAAAAACAAAACAACAACAACTGGGCTGGAGGGATGACTCAGTGGATAAAGACAATTTATCCAAGCCTGACAGCCTGAGTTCAGTCTCTAGGACCCACATGGCAGGAGAGAACTAACTCCTACAAGTTGCCCTCTGACCTTCACATACAAATAAATAAATAAATGCCATTTTCAAACAAAACAAACAATAGATATTTTATAAGTCAAAGACAAAAAGATGAATGTTTATTTTTTCCTAATGGATAAGACAACACTATTACATGTTTGTATTTCTAGGCAACAGAACTTGTTTCTTGAGACTTATTAGCTCTTACTTTAAACTATATCATTTCAGTTTCTTGTTCTTAATTCTCAACCCTCATATCTTTCTCATTAAATGATAGCAAGTTTTTGTTTTTCTTAACTTGAAAAAATGAAAACTTACCAGCTTGAGGTCTATTCCCAATTTTGGAAAACATATTTTTGGGAACAGAAATTCCCAAACTACCCTTTGACTTTCTTTTCTAATGACCCTTCATGCCTTAAGGAAAAATTTAGTGGGGATTGAATCGGTGTGTCTAATATAAAGCTAGGAAGCAAAGATTTCATGAGACTCCATCACATGGGTTCTAACAAAAGTCAAAATACGCCGGGTGGTGGTGGTGGTGGTGGTGGTGGTGGTGGTGGTGCATGCCTTTAATCCCAGCACTTGGGAGGCAGAGCTAGGCAGATCTCTGTAAGTTCGAGGCTAGCCTGGTCTACAGAGCAAGATCCAGGACAGGCACCAAAACTACACAGAGAAACACTGTCTGGGGGGGGACAGGGGACGGGGACGGACCAAAAAACCAAAAGTCAAAATACTAGCCATTCATTAGAATTTTCTTCCCATATGAGCTCCTTTTCACACAATATGAACACAGTTTTAAGCTGTTGAAGGACAGAGTCTTACTTTCCTATTCCATCTATACAATCTAAAACACAAGTAAAATTCCCAACTCTCTATTTTGTTTTTATTAGTTTTTTAGAGAAATGGATCTCTAGGAAGGGGACTTTCAGCTGTCTGTCAAATGGATCAAAGATGCCAAGGGTTTCTCTACTCTAGCTCAGAAAAATAGTATCACCATATGTTCCTCTCTGTATCCATCAATTAGATGACATGTGGTTATATAAGTTTGATAGTATCCTACTCTCAAACAAAACTCTTGCAAGGCAAACACTAGTCTTAAACTTTGTTGGTGTGCATGTTGGTACTGTATTAAACCCTTCAATAAAAGTCACAAAAAAATTAACCAAAGAATGGAGAACTTGTAGAAAGATAGCAAGTGGCAGATTGAAATCCCTAACTCAAACACCCACTATCACTGTCTAGCCATTTTACTCCCTAACAGAAGAAAAGCTGTCAAGTATCAGAATCTTTGTTATATTCTCTAGCTAGTAGCTTTAGTTCCATACACTGATTTTTAAGTTGGTTATTTAAATATTAGTTTATATGTATATCTGATTTTGAAAATATTTATTTAAATACCCTCTTGGCTATACTCACAACCAAAACAACCAATTAGTAATATCTACCCTACAGGTAAAGGGCAAGACAAAAAGATCACATGCATTGAACAACTCACCACGTGGCAGGTATGGATCCAGATAATTAATTTACATTACTTGATCTAACCAACCAGGAAACTGGCACTGTTTTTTCAGGTTTCAGAATAGGAAAAATGATGTTCTAAGACTTTATGTAATAGTAACCAGCAGGACTGAGATTAAAACCAGTTCTATTAAAAATGTGAGATATACAAATGATTGTGAAGTTGACTTACTTACATAATGGACCATGTATTTTACAACTGTAATGAAGTGAAAATAACAGCTCACTTGATTTTTAAATCAAGTCACTGAGGTAAATACTTAAGAGGAGGAAACTAAGAGATGAAACCAATTGCCAAAGGCCTAAGGGCTGCATACACGGGACAGTGCAGCTTCAAGTTTAGCCACTTCATGGCACTGCCTTCTCCAACAGAACCTAAGCCTAAGACAGCTCTTAGCATTAATCTTATATTAACATTATACATATTTTTGTGCCTACTGGTTTTTAATTTCCTTACTTCCTAAGTATACATAGACTCATACACAACTCTTTTGTGCACTAATATATAAAGAATAGTCAGATTATTCCTCATTTTATACACCAGGAAAGAGTCCAGTAGGAACCAGTAATCCCAGGACTGAAGGGAGACTGTTCCCGTAGGGTTCAAGGCCAGCTGAAGCTACATGACCTGTCTCAAAACAAATAAATAAGGAAAGAAAATCAATGATCAAGTAGTTTTAGACCTTGTAAGAAATCTAATTTCTGAGTGTTAAGACTAATGTGAGCTGGCCTATGAATAAAAAGAACCACACGGAAGGAACTACTTCCATTCTTCTTGCCTAAATCAGAATGAGGATGTAAGTATTTTTATAATCACTTAAACACTAATGAATTACAGTCTATGAACTTAAAACCATGTACACAGCAGAAATCTGAACAAGTCAGCACTACTTTGAGCTTATGAGTTAGAAAACAAGTAGGCAGACCCACAAACATTTAAGATTTGGAAGGTGGTTTGCTCAGACTGCAAGAAGAGTGAACAGGAGCAAAGCTACCCAGGCTGGTGACCACCCCCACAGCAGGCATGGGCATTTGTCACCCAGGAGTACAAAGAAAATAAAGGGCGACATCTGACCAAACAATAGTGAATAGGCTTTGTACAGCTTTTGCTCTCACAACTTTGATGTGCAAATAATGAGGGAGAGGCAAAGGCATTCTATTTTTTTCTTAAGAATTTAGATTTTTTTAAGTTTAAAATATATTTTATGGTAGCAAAAAATATCAGTTTCCATAAGCTGTTATTAAAAATCATAAAACTGATAAGCAAACCTTTCATCAGGCAAAGGATAACTCAAACAAAATAAGCCTATATTCTGTGGCCAACCATTTGCAACACCCACAATAAAAGCTATTTGTCCCTCGATGCTCAGAAGCTAAATCCAGAGCTATACAAACTTGGACCTGGTACTCGGCTCTTGCTCTTCCTTACTCTTCAACATTCAGACCACACTGACCTTGTATTTGTGTAAAAGTACAACAGAATATCCCTTTCTTTGGTCTATAATTTGCAAACATAAAGCAGGGTTCCATTTAGGAACCTATAAAATAAGAACAGACATCCTAGCTTGAGGCCTTTTTCCATTGTCTGAAATCTGCGACAGAAATGGTTACAAAGTAGACCCACGGTGCTAAGAATTAAAAAAAAAAAAAAAAAGGAAGGAAAGAAAGAAAAAAAAAAAAAAAAACCAACACCGGCAAAGCAGGAGCTTCCAAGAGAGACTGGAGTACCTGAGTATCCTTGGTAGATTCTGCGTCAGCGCTGGCACACCGGTAGAAATAGAAAAGTGCACAAGCAGCAAAACAGAGAGAGATACTAAGATAGCAGAATTAATGACCACCGCCCCGCCAACAAAGCCAAACACAAACAGCAGCATGCATCCAGGATTCATGGCGCTGTGCTGGCATGGTGAAACGTCCGAACCAGGAGGCCTACACGGGGGCCAAAGCGGTATCTTTGTAGTGAGGATCTGTCATTCAGCTGCTGCCACAAAAACAATGCCATCAGCAGCAGCTTTCCACTCCATCCTGCAGCGGCTCCCAAGTGATGACGTCATTCCGCTCTCCCCGCCTCATAACCATAGAGCGACTGCTCCTAGCATTTATGCAGCAACCCAGAGAACAGTCGACCTATTAACTACGTTCCTCTCCACTAGATTCTTGGCTTAGCTCATTGGCTACAATACCTAGAGATCTACATAATTTATTCACACTCCTACATCAAACAGATGGCTGGCTAATCCTTTCAAGCATGCTTCTCTGCAACAAAAAGGACCAATTATATGGGAGAAATGAAAATTTTTCGGCATACCCACAAACTGAAAGATTTCAATTCTACTCAGATTTCCAAGTATCAAAAAAAAAAAAAAATTAAAAACCTACAGTATGTTGCTAATAATTTATAAAGCTCATAATCTAACCTTTTTAATGGTATTTCTATTTTTGCATGCTACTCTTTCCCTCTGCACACCAACCACAGTAGAGATTTTTTGGGGGGAGCAGACTGACTATTGTTTCCAGACTAAAAAACAGGAAAACAGAAACAAAAGACAGATTATTGACTTCACATTTTCTCAGGCAAAAATGTATAACAAAGCTTACCTAATTCTACTATGAGCTGTAGCCTCTAGTTGATCACTCCCTGAGAGCTGATGAAGTTTGGTTCTTTCTAAGTGTTCCATATAATTATGGATCATCTATTTTAAGAAAGAAAAAATAGATACAAAATTTTAGGCTACCACCTAAAATAAAACACAGAATTATAACAAAGGAAATATTTTGGTACAACTTTCTTATTTACAAGATTACTCAACTTCATGTAAAGGAGTATTAAGGAAGGAAAGAATTGTAATGGCAAAAGAATATGCAAATGCTCACATTTAAGATGCTAAGATCAGTGAAAATGGCTAATATCTTCCTTTGCATTGCAAAAATGGTTTTGTACAATATGTGATGTTATTAAATGAAATAATATTGGCATAAATAATACAAATTAGTACACAGACATTGGTAGGAGGTTATAAGAGACTGCTAGTTAAAAATAATAGCATTTGAGAAACCTAGTCACTTAAAATGAGAAATAAAGAAATGAATGTTAAACTTGAGAAAAAAATTCTGTATGTTCATCTTTCCACACTAAAATGAATTACCAGAGTAAAAATAAACTTCAATTTAATTTAATGACAGCATTTCAAATTATTTCTATAGATTTATCATTGAAAGAATTCAAAGTACTTTCTCCTGTGTTAATTTACTAACATCAGTATTTAATATAAACATCTATGGTAACAGTAACAGATCAATAGAAATAAAAATACTTTGATTCTGAGTCTGTTGTCCTCTTACTTCCACATATAACTAACACACACACAAAAAGAGAGAGAGAAAGAATTTTAAAAATATTTAAAAAAAAACACTAGTTCAGGAGCTGAAGAGGATGAATGAACTCACAGACACCTGGTGTATATATACATACACATACAGATAAAAATAAAACTTAAAAAAAAGGCTAGTCTAAATGAGAAATGTTAACAGTAAAGAAATATGAATATAGAATTACAAGGCTATCTACATGTTTTATTTTAAATGTATTAGTTTTCTCTTTCATACTATTTTAAGAAGAAATTTTCATAAAATTTTTTTGTTTTATCAGCAAATCAGAAATAAAGAGCTGCTTTCTTGTATCAAGAAGAAGCCTCAAGAAAAAATGAAACTGAGACTAATATAGCAAAATAGTGTATTTTGGGCCTAATATATGTAAATAAAATTGTCAAAAGGTTTTAGAAAGCCTCGGTTGAGTTCTTATACCAGACAGTAATCAGAGGTAATTTGTTCAAATGGGAGAATGTAAAGAAAACAGAAACTTCCTCCAGGTTGCTTTTATAGTAATTAGTCTATTCAATAATATATAATAATCAAAATATAAAAGACAGAATCAATTTTACATCCAAATAGCTTATTATAGATTGATTCCCTATTATCTTAACTATTTACAATTTAGAAACTGCTACATTTGAAAACTTGAAATGACTGATTCTAGAGATGATTCCTTGGCATTCCCAAACAGTCCAATGTGAAAATAGAGACGAGACTAGAGGAGCCCTTCCCAGGACAGAGGAACGACAAAACAGCAGCGATCATAGTAAATGCCAACCATCTTCACCATTTTTAATTTAATCCTCACAGTATCACAATTTTATAGGTAAACCCTAGGTATAGGATAAAATAACTTGCTTAAATTAAGTATCTCGCTAACAGTGAACGGTTTTCTGTCACTGGCTTTAAAGCCGGGACTCCAATCTGTTTGCGGCAGCTACTTGAGTAGTCGAACACTGCAGGACCCAGGTTGCATCTGCCCTTTTAGCTGACTCTCCAGGCAAGCAATGAGCTCATTGTCCTTTCTTCCTCACACCCACAAGAAAATCCCACGCTCTAAAGCATTTCCATATATTTAGAACAAGCTATATTTCACAAACAGAAGAAAAAACTACATTGGACATAAAATTTTAATAATAATTTACAGCATGGTTATGATTTTAAAGGGGGGGGGGATAGGGGAAGAGGTGAGGCCAGTACTTCAGATAGAAAAGAAATTCAAGAGTAGAATAGGGCATTTTTTTTGACAAGGTACAATTGAGTCTTCCAGTTTTAGCCTTCTTTCATCTCAGATATACTATCAATTATCTCAGTAGGCAAATAAATTTGCATAACTAGAGGTAATTCTGTAGCAGCTGGAGTCAAGCAGGATTCCAATTATACTGTCTGAAAAATTCTTGTTTGAGATAGGTAACCACTGTCCTTCACAGAGATGTCTTCACAGCAAAGGTGGACCCAGTGCTGACAGAACCAAAGAGCAAAGCAATGGTGAAGTTTCCAGAGCATGGAGTCTTACCTTCAATCTTCCTACAGGCAGTCCTCAAAGCTATTACCTTAAAATCACTGAGATTCTATGAGACACAGTGGCTCAGAAAAGCATGTGCAGCATTCAGCCTGTGAAACCTAAAAATCAAGTTAGGTGTGGTGGCATATATCTTAATGTTAGCACTTGGAAATGAAGGCAGAATAATAAGTAGTTTAAAGGTCCATCCTTGGCTATATAGCAAATTTGAAGTCAGTCTGAACTAAATGACACCCTGTCTTAAACCAACAACAAAGGAAGTTGGAGAGATGGCTCAGTGGTTAAGAGCACTGGCTGCTCTTCCAGAAGACTTCAGTCTGGTTCCCAGCACCTACATGGCAAATGCAGGTGATCTGACACCATTAGTTTTATGATAAAGAGTCTTGTTGAAAAGCTAGACTGACCTAGAACTCACTACTCTAGGTTAGTCCCTCAACCTCTGAAATGCCGATAAGGTAGTTTATAAGCACAGGATACCACATGTAGTAAGGTATGCATTCTTTTTTTTTTTTTCATTTAAGTAAATCCAGTAATGCACACAAATTTATTATTTGATTAGAGAACGGTTATCCACATTTTCAAAAAGAGCCAGAATAAATTTCCCACTGTTAGCAGTAAACAATGTGCTTGGACAAAGCACTATTCAAATAATTTTGTGTCTTTGAAAAATGTTACCTTCTTTGGAAGTAACAATAGTGTTCTTTTCTCTGGAGACTTCCAGAGCTGACCACTAAAAGGTACCCTAAGGGATTATAGAGCTATTTCTTCTTGCTAATTGAACAGACTCTATAGAGTAGATGGATAAACAGAAAACTTTAGGCCATAGTGAACAGACTCACATTTCAAAGCAGCCTTATCTGTGTTACATAAGCCTACTTTGAGGCAAATAAAACAGAGTCTATTAGGGCAGAAGATAGAACCTCTTCTAACTGAAGGAGGGGATCCTATGAACGAGCTATCAGTCAGCAAGAGAAAGTTGCCTGGTGACTGGACAGACCCAGATCTCTGACTTGGTAACCAAGCTTTTTCTTGAGACTATTTTTCTTCCAATAGTATACATCTCTGAAAAAATGGAAGCAGACAGAAAAATTATACCTTTTCATGGGAAGTTGATGGCAGGCTTTCTATAGAAATGTCTCTTCACTTTTATTAAATAAATATAAAGAAAGTGAAATTTCATTTTATATTTGTTCTTTTAAGAATGTATATATTTAAAATGAATATAAATAATCTAAATACACTTTAATACTGTGTCACAATTTAATTATCTCCAATTACTATGAAAGTTAGAACTTTATGTAAAAACATCACTCATTACTATTTTTTTTCCCTTGGTTTTTTTTTGAGACAAGATTTCTCTGTGTAATTTTGGTACCTGTCCTGGATCTCGCTCTGTAGACCAGGCTGGCCTCGAACTCAGAGATCCGCCTGACTCTGTCTCCCAAGTGCTGGGATTAAAGGCATGGGCCACCAATGCCCAACCACTCATTACTATTAATTACTTTTGACAATTAAACATTCTTCTCTAAATATATTTTAAATTATCATCATTGATAAGCAATACAAGTAAATACTACATACAGGACCTTATTTACTCCGGTACTGAAATAAATAGTGTAAATGCATCAACCATAGGCTGTAACAATTAAGTTTTTAAAAATATCCTTACTCTAGTAAATGATATATTATTAAAACACATTGTTGTTTTGTTTTGTTTTCCTGGTTTTTCAAGTAGGGTTTCTCTATGTAGCCTTGGATGTTCTCTAACTAAGAGATCTAACTGCCTCTGCTTCCCAAGTGTTGGAATTAAAGGTGTGAGCCACCACCCCCAGTTAGCATGGGTATTTTTTTTTTTAAAAAGAATACTTTTTTAATTATTTTGTTTTTATGTTATGTGCATTGGTGTTTTCCCTGCAGGTATGTCTGTGTGATGTCACTGGATCCCCTGAAACAGGAGTTAGAGAATGTTGTGAGTTGCCATGTGGGTGCTGGTAATTGAACCCTCTGGAAGAGCAAGTAGTTCTCCTAACTGCTAAATCACCTCTCCAGGCCCCAAACGCGGGGTATTTTCAATATACTTTTAAACACTGTTACAGAGCCTACTCCCATCTTCCCAGGACTCTCTGATCCTTTGTGGTCAATCTTTTCCTTCTACTGTTCAGTATCAATTCTGTGTAGTTTGTGTTCCAGGTAGTAATACTTAATCCCAATCCCAGGAGTGGGAAAAAAAATTCTGCACTCTTCAAAAGCAAGTGAAATTGAGTGTAACGTGATTTTATGGTGCTTAAAGCAGCAACATTGGTCTCTACCATAGACAGAATGGTTACACAAGCAATGGAAGAAAAATAGGAACTGAAGACTATAAACAGAGCTGTGGGGATCTCTTAATAATGTTGCTCAGCATGAGCAAGGCCCTGGGCTCAATCACAATCACCTAAATAAAGAGGTAGATAAAAACTAGAATCAAGTCAGGTAATGTTAGCACAAATCTTTAATCCCAGCACTCAGGAAGCAGAGGCAAGCGGATCTCTGAGTTCAAGGCCAGCCTGGCCTACAGAGCAAGTTCTAGGACAACCAGGGCTATACAAGAGAAACCTTTGTGTGTTGGGGGGGATATGTACGACAACGACAAAAAAAACCCAACAAACCAAACAAAAATAACCTAGAATCAGATATAACATAAGACAGAATTAGTGAAGGGAAAATGGACAGAAGCCGTGGCAAACACCTTTAATCCCCGCATTGGAGGCAGAGACAGGTCCAACTCTGTGAGCTCAAGGCCAGCCTGGTTTACATAGTGTATTTCAGGCAAGCCAGGGCTACAGAAAGGAGACACAGAAAGATGGGGTTAGGGGAGGGAGGGACAAAAGAGAGGAGAGGGTTGTAAAATTCATTTAGGTATGTGAATTCCAGACTGAAACACACAATCATCACACTGACGAGACAGAAATAAATACAACATATTAAAAATTGACAAGCTCTTAAAAACAAGGAGCTTATGTGCTGCAAATACTAATTTAAAATACTAAAGGAAGTGCATGCCTTTAATGCCAGCACTCTGGAGACAGAGGCAGGTGAATCTCTGAGTTTGAGGCCAGCTTGGTCTACAGAAGTGAGTTCCAGGACAGCCTATCTCAGAAGCCTTGTCTCAAAATCAAAAAAACAAAACAAAACAAACTAAAGGAGGCTGGCTTAGCAGTTAAAAGTCCTGGCTGTTTTTCCAGATGACCTAGGTTCAGTTACCACCATCCACATAGCAGCTAACAACCATCTGTAACTCAGTTCCAGTGGTCTTACGCCCTCTTCTGGCCTCTGAAGGCACTGTACTTATATGGTGCACACACAATCATACACATAAAATAAAAATCTAAAAATTAATATATAAATAAATCTCAAAAATATAAAATGCTGAAAACTAGAAACCCTTTAAACACATTCCAATATATTATAAATTGTATATAAATCCTTTACAACTAGATTATTTGAATGTAGAGATGGATTATAATATTTTACCAATGCAGAATTTTCCAAACTGGTAGCAAACCAATTTTCTCAGAATCACGTAAAGTTTTTACTATATACACAAAGGTTTTGCTGGCCAACCAAGGAACTACCTTAAATAACTAAAATATTCTGTGACATATACATTTCCTATATGGAAATTTAATTCTAAATTTAAAAAGAATAAAAGTCATCTTTGGGAAAAGCCACATGACATCTAGTATTTTCTGGCAATGATGTCTATGAATTACTCTAATTTTCAAAGGAAAATTTAGACATATCAAGTCCATTTCTGTGCTCCAATATTAGCATAAGAACACCCAACACCCACCTCAGTATGTCTCTGATGCAGTGCATTATATTCCTTCTTCAGTTCTGCTTCTCTTTCTTCAAGTCTGCTAACTGCAATCAAGATACATATACTTAATCAAGACAAATATAAAAAATTCACTTTTAAAAGTCTGTCTTTAAAACGTTGTGTGTTACGCATAAGCCTTAGCAACTTTACAGCCCAGTACTCCATGTGAAATTCTGCACAAAGTGACCTTATTTCATCATCCTCAAACACCATCTTCAGAGAAGAGAGTAAAATACCAGATTGGTTCTCTAACCATACATGTCTATCAGATCATCCTTCTACAGCTTTTTATACACTAGAGAATTAAAAAACAAATATCACACAAGTCTTAACCTGTGTCAGATCCCAGATGGTTGATTTCAACCATTTTCGAGTATTAAGCTCTTTGTTCAGTACTAGCTGGATGACAACACCTCACTGTAAATATTCTCTGCTTTGAGTCTTCTTGATTTCAGGGACTCATCTTCTTTTATTTAGCTCCCTCTGCTGGTAGATTTTGTGAAGTGCACTGATGTGGAGCAGGCTCACAAAATGCTTTATCAAAACAAAAAGGAAAAAGTTTCGATTCTGAGACACAAAATATGAGGGTTGGTTTTAAGGATGACTGATTGCAAACAGGAGTGATTCAGAGCAGAGGGGTTCCAGGAAGTCCATGAAGAAATGGACAATGCTGGGCTGACCTTAATTGAGCAAGTTCCAGATTACACTGCTGCTCAAGTAACCATGAGGCAGAGGCAGACTGGGCAACTGAAGATGCCCACTATGGCTAAGGGCAGCAGAATAGTTATAGTGCTAGAGGCACTGTCGAGACTCAATTAAGTCTGCTGGAAAGCCATGATTAACTGGAAATGTTAAGGGTCAACAATTAGCTACAAATGTTAGAGGCTCTGGTAATGTGCAGCTTGTGCCTAAGAACTGGAGGCACAACTACTGTGAACTCTACTTCAAAAGCACATAAACACTTCTATATGCCACGTGTTTACATGTGCTGCCCAGTTTGGGGTTTGTATACATTTGCCTCCCAGAATTTGGTGGAATGTCTTCAAAATGAGTCATTATTTAGAACTCCAGCTCTTCCTGTTGTAATGTTTTCGTAACTCAAGCCTGTATGTCTCTGGATCAGTAAATCACATCATGTTCCAGAGCACTTGTGGATTACACCTTCTTACAACAAGAAGTAATGAGCACATCTCCTGTTGACTCTATGCTGTGGCCCAAAGTCATAAGCCAATAATAACATAGATGCATTAGAGTAACACTAGGGATATTGAAACCTGACAATTTGTGGTGCTGCTCATTTAAAACAAAATACCAAAACAAAACCCAGGAAATCCACCCAAATTGTGGATATTTAGTAACAATTTCAAAGTAAAAAATTTTGAAGGATTAATAGGAAAAAAGTATAAGGGCATTTATTTATTTGATGGACCACTCAGCAGTTAAAAGCACTTGCTGGTCTTGCTGAGGACCCAGGTTCAGTTCCCAGCACCCAAGCCTGGCACTAAGTCTAGCTCCAGGGGATCTGATGTCCTGAGGGCCTTCAAAGGAATTTGCATGCATGGGATGAACTCAGGAGCTCACACACACATATACACACATGCAAATAAAAAAATTTAGATCTTTAAAAAGGTGTTAGGCTCCGCCGGTGGCACATGCCTTTAATCCCAGCAATGAGGTGGCAGAGCCAGGTGGATCTCTGTGAGTTTGAGGCCAGCCTGGTCTACAGAACAAGATCCAGGACAGGCATCAAAACTACACAGAGAAACCCTGTCTCAAAAAAACCAAAAAAAAAAGGGGGGGGGAGTTGGGGATTTAGCTCAGTGGTAGAGCGCTTGCCTAGCAAGCTCAAGGCCCTGGGTTCGGTCCTCAGCTCCAGGAAAAAAAGAAAAAAAAGGGGGTGTTAAGCATTGCCTACTACTTATTAATTAGGCTTATTTAAAAGTTAAGGAAATCCCAAGACTACCTGACAAAACACTAATTTTTAATTACTCATCTGTGTCAATCCATATTTTCTTTTGTATTTCTTTTTTTTTTTTGGTTTTTCGAGACAGGGTTTCTCTGTGTAGCTTTGCGCCTTTCCTGGAACTCACTTGGTAGTCCAGGCTGGCCTCGAACTCACAGAGATCAGCCTGGCTCTGCCTCCCAAGTGCTGGGATTAAAGGCATGTGCCACCACTGCCCGGCTTTCTTTTGTATTTCTTATTACATTTATTTATGTGCTGTGTGTAGTGGGAGGGGTGGCGTGTATGCCAGAGGGCAACCTGCTGCAAGTGGTTCTCTCCTTCCACCATGTGGGTTCCGTGGAATTCAATTCACCTCAGGCTTGGTAAGCAAGTGCCTTTCTTTACTAACTAAGCCATCTTACCAGCCCTGTTAGCCAAGATAGATAATGTGCAATCAAAAAGAGAGAGAGAGAGAGAGAGAGAGAGAGAGAGAGAGAGAGAGAGAGAGAGAGGAGAGAGAGAGAGAGAGAGAGAGAGAGAGAGAGAGAGAGAGAGAGAGAGAGGCTAAAATAAAAGCCAAATGTCATTCACAAACTTCAATTTCAAATGTTTTCTAAAATAGAGTCCCATTATTCTGTCAACCCACTTGAAATAAATTAAGAACTGGACATAAACAGATTTTATTCTCCTATTATGATGGAAGCATCATTATTACATTGAATTGAGAGAGAAGTATACTATGGTGATACAGCTAACTTACTAAAGGTCACAAAAGTGATTCTTTCCTAATGGAAGGGTCTGGGTACCATGCTATATTGCCTCTCAAGAAATGCTACTTATTTTTTTAAAGATTTTATTATATATACAGTGTTCTGCCTGCATGTATACCTGCATACCAGAAGAGAAAATTAGGAATTGAACTACCTCAAGATCCAGTCATACCACTCTTGGGCATATACCCAAGGAATGCTGATTCATACCACAAAGATACATGCTCAACTATGTTCATAGCAGCATTATTCATAATAGCCAGAACCTGGAAACAACCTAGATGCCCGTCAACTGAAGAATGGATTAAGAAAATGTGGTACATATACACAATGGAGTACTACTCAGCAGAGAACAACAATGAAAGCATGAAATTTGCAGGCAAATGGATAGAACCAGAAAAAAATCATCCTGAGTGAGGTAACCCAAACCCAGAAAGATAAACATGGTATGTACTCACTCATAAGTGGATTCTAGATATAAAATAAAGAACAATCAGACTACAATCCACAGAACCATGGAGGCTATATATATATCATGGAGGACCCTAGACGACTGTGGCTTATAATAAATTTTGGTTTTATTCAATTACTGAGCAAGCCTCAATGAAAGTTGATAATAGAAAAATAAATTTTAAAAAAGAAAAAGAAAAATTTGAAATATTAAAAAAAACAAACATATTTTACTAAAGTTTAAAAAAGGGGGAACTAGGGACTCATCATTCCTCTCCACATTCTATTCTTACCCTTGTTTTATATATTTTAAATTTTTTATCGGTGGATTCTGCTGGAGTATCCGCTGCAGATAAGCACTGGAGGACTCCTGTTGCAAATCATCCTTTGGAGCGATGGAAGGATCTTTCTACTTGGAGGAAACTTGATCTAGTGTTGGTGTGGGCCTGGGGTTCTGTTTGTCTTTCCTCAGGACAACGAGGTTCCTTTTGGATTCCTGAGCACTGAACACACCCTGTGGCTGCTGTTGAAGCCCAACATGACAGAGACCTATTGAGTCTTCATGAAAAACTCTACCCTTCTGATGCCAATGGGGATTGAGAGCCCAATATGGCCAGCTTTGGCAAGCATTAATGTAAGCCAAGGAACTGTAGCCATGAGGTTGGATTCTCCAGAAGAGCTGCCAGCTTAAGTCGTGCTGGGATCAAGAAAAATGGGCCTTGGCGGTTTGTGTTCCTGGAGTTGTATCCATGCCAGTGGATGTCCACACAATCCAGAAGAGAATTTGACATTGCTGCTGCTGTTGCTGTTGTTGTTATAGCAATGGCGGCCACTGCTACTACTGTTTCTGGGATTACCTTTTCATAATTGCTTACTACAGCTAGCACAGTGGAGACCCTGGCAGCAAAAGTAGCTACCACAGTTAGTTAATCTTTCATTCTATTGGGCATGATAAATTTAATTCAATAGTTATATACATTTAGATTGGCTTTAAAAATTATAAATTTATAAACTCAAGTTCCATTTGCTTTTGGGATACCATCTTACAAGGACTCCAATTTGCAGTAAGGCTCGTTAAGGAAGGGAATGGCTCAGTTGCCTTTAGCCTACTGGCTATGGGTGGGATAGGACCTCTGTCGGTCTTTCCTGTGTCAAACACACAGATTGCAAGCCCAATGCCACTTTGAGATCTTTGGCAGCAGTTAACTGCAGCTCACACACAATTGAGCCTGTATGATAATGAGTATTCAGAGATGGGTAATACCTGGGGGGCACTCACCAACCTAAGACAGAGCACCTGTGTACCTGGGCAGGCGTCTCCATGACGGGTAAGGTGACCTGCTGACGTCCCATGCAACCTAAGTCAGAAGCTCATTTTTTAGTAAAAGGGGGACCTGTAGGGCCCTGGCACCTGTTTTGGTAACTGTTGCCTTGCTTGCTGACCTTGACCTTGATATCCTCCCTATGTTAATTCCCTGCTGGGTTCCACCCTTCTGGATGCTTAAGGGAAGTTCCTTGTCTGTGTATCCTGCATAATGGGCATTAACAGCTTAGATGCAAGATTGTAAAACATTGGTAGTGAACTTCTGCCCTCTGGGGTTCTCCCATTGTGCTGTCAGCCTGTATTTAAGACCTCTTCCTTCCTTCAATAAACAGCATTTGGCATTAAAAAAAAAAGATTTATTTTATTATGTATACAATGTTCTGCCTGCATGTATACCTGCATACCAGAAGAAGGCACCAGATCTCATTACAGATGGTTGTGAGCCACCATGTGGTTACTGGGAATTGAACTCAGGACCTCTGGAAGAGCAGCCAGTGTTCTTAACCTGAGCCATCTCTCCAGCCCAGAAATGCTACTTTTAGAAAGGCATTTTAGATCACACCTAGAATCCCAGCATTTGGGAGGTGAGGCAGGACATGAATTGTGAGGTTGACATCAGCTGGGTTACAGTGAATTCCAGGCCAACCTGGACTATAAACCCAGTCTCCAAAAAAGCAAAAGAGAAATACTTTTAATCTATTTTGTATGATGGAACCTACTTTTAAAATTTCCCTGGGGGTGGAGCTGGAGAGATGGCTCAGTGGTTAAGAGCACTCACTGCTCTTGTAAAGGACCCAGGTTCAATCCCCAGTGCCCATATAGTCACAACCTATAACTTCAGTTCCTGAGGATCCAACACCCTCTCCTGGCCTTCACAGGCACCAGGTACATGCATAGTACACAGACTCACAATGCAGGCAAGACACTCATACAAAGGAAATAAAAATAATTTTGAAAATTTTTCACTGAGGAGAGAGGATGAGAATCAAACAAAAGTCTCCTCTGTTCTCTTATGAGATAACCCAGTATCAGACACTTAAGCAAGCATCAAACTGTGAAGTGAAAATGCATGCTCAGCTTTATGAAACATCAGGGAGACTCTCCTTGCTTGGATATGGTTTGTTCCCCCAAGGGTTTGTGTGTAACAGGCTTGGTCCCCATGGTGGCAGTGTTGGGAGGTGTTATGAACCCTGTGATATGAGGACTGGTGAGATCCCTGGGTGACTGCAAAAGCTGTCCTTAGAAGAGATTAAGATAGCTCTCAGCAGATTTCTGAATTCTCATAAAAGCAAGTTGTTAAGAGAAAGAACCTGAGCCGGGCGGTGGTGGCGCACGCCTTTAATCCCAGCACTTTAAAGGAGGCAGAGGCAGGTGGATCTCCGTGAGTTCGAGGCCAGCCTGGGCTACCAAGTGAGTTCTAGGAAAGGCGCAAAGCTACACAGAGAAACCCTGTCTCGAAAAAAACAAAAAACAAAAAACAAAAAAAAAAAAGAGAAAGAACCTGATCCCTAATTGCTCTCTGGCTTACTGTTTGGAGAAGCTCCCACATATGCTATCAGCATCGTGACGCCATCTGTCACTAGGTCTATGCCAGAGGCCCAACAAGTCCCAACTCCTATGTCTTCCACTTTGGACCTCCAGAACTATAAACTAAATGAATCTGCTTTCAGGCATTTTGTTAATAGTAATGAAAACCCATTAATATATGCACTAGGGTGAATAATCAACATTCTATAGATCAAATTGGTTAAAATAAATATAAGACACCAAGTGCTTGCTAAAAATGGGAACAAACAGAACTTTCATACATTGCTGGTAGAGTATAGTGCAACAATCAATTTAAAAACAAGTCGGGTTTTTAATTTTAATCAAATTAAAAACAAGCACATGCTTTTAATCCCAGAACTTGGGGGGGCAGAGGCAGGTGGATCTCTGTGAGTTTGAGGCCAGCCTGGTCTACAAAACTGGTTCCAGGACAGAAAAACCCTGTCTGGGGGGGGGGGAGGGGGGGACAAGAATTCATAAGACTGAATGTTTTCCAACCCTACGACAAAATATTTTACTGCTAAGAAATACATCATTATAATTTGAATATGAAATGTACCTTAAAGGACTGTGTGTTGTAGACTCTTTGGAGATGTGACTGATCAAACCTCATCAACAGAACCTACAAAACCTCCACCCTGGTCCAGCCAAAGCAATGAAGCCAGTCAAACTGGACTCAAACCTCTGAAATGATGAGATAACATAGACCTTTCCTCCACTGAACTGTTTTCATTGGGTATTTTTGTCACAGTGATGAAAAGCTTACTACCACACACCCAGAGGCACTGAAAGTGGTGTTCAATCATCCAAAGCTGAAAAGAATCCACTTGTCAACTAATAACCAAGTGGAGAAACTATTCAAATACAGGAATACTATATAAGAATGAATAAATTATTTTCAAATTCATCATGGACAAATGCTACAAATGTGATAGCAAGAAAAAGCAGAAATTAAAAAAAATACAAAAACAACAGAGTTGAAAGAATTTACAGTGGTTACCCCAAAGGGATGGATTTAGTTGCCTATTAACCATCCTACTCCAGTTCAAACACAATGTGCATCTATCTATTCACCTAGGAACTCCCTTTAGTTTGAATATTCATTTAGCCTGTCCTCTAACAATTGCTATGTGTTATGCATAGAGCACAACATTTAAACAGACTATCTGGAACCACTACAAACAATTTGTGCTCTTCCAACTGCAGAATTTAAAAGAGAATGCTACCATAGTAGAGAATTATAAAAAGAATGAAAAGGAAAACAGGATGGATATGCAAGGATAAACCAGAATTATTCTTTTGAAGGTTATGTTGTATGTAATTTTACTATGTTAAAGTTAAAACCTTCCTTTTTGATTAGATAGAAAAGGGGAAATGCTGGGTGGTGTCTTTTCTCTACACCGTGAGTATGTGTTGCTCTGATTGGTTGATAAATAAAACTGCATTGGCCTATGGCAGAGCAGCTTAAAGGCAGGTGGAAAATCCAAGGAGAGAGATAGGAAAGAGAAAGACAGAGTCTGGCCTGCCACCCAAGGAACAACATGATAGCAGACCAGTAAGCCACAGAGTACGTGGTAAAACATAGATTAATAGAAACGGGTTAATTTAAGATATAAGAGCTACCTAGCAAGAGGCCTGCCATAGACCATACACAGTTTGTAAATAATATTAAGCCTCTGAGTGATTATTTCATAAGCGGCTGCTGGACTGCAGGGCCAGGCAGTACCGAAGAAATCTTCTGGCTACAAATTTCCACTAAAGAAGTATAATATGTATGTCCTTTGATACATAGTATTCTTTTTTACCCTGATACACTTACAACAATGCCCAAAGGCATAAAAGTGGAACCTATAAAACTGTCTAACAATGCTAAACTGGGATTACCCAATGTCATCATTAGGAAGTTATAAAATGAGAGTCATATGATAGAATATAATGCTTTACTATCTTACTGTCACAGGACTCAGTAAATTAACCGAGTTAATATTTGCAAAGGACAAAGAATAGTGCTAGCATAAATATATTTTCCAAACAAAATATAATAATTAAAGGTACTTCTTGAAAGGAATGCATTCTATCTGCAAATATCAATATATGATTGTGCCTACCAGGAAATGGACAGCTGCTGAAAATGTATCACAGAAAATAAAATACAAAACTAGGCCAAAGGCACATACCTTCGATCTCGGCAGGCAGAGGCAGGCAGATCTGTGAGTTCAAGGCCAGCCTGATCTACAGTTAGTTCCAGGACAGCCAGGGCTACATAGAGAAACTCTGTCTCAAAAAACCAAAATAAGTAAATAAATTAGATAAAAAAAATGAAATAAAATCTATAACCAGGCATGATGGTACATGCCTTTAATTCCAGTACTTGAGAGGCAGAAGTAGATGGATCTTCATGTGAGGCCAGACTGGTCTATGTAGTGGAGTTCCAGACTAGCCAGGTCTACAGAGTGAGACACTCTCAGTAAGTAAGTAAGTAACTAAGTAAGTAAGCAAGTAAGTAAATAGATAAATAAATAACACTATGAACAGTAAGATGTCTACAAAATCAAAACAGTTGTCCCCCAAAGCATTTCCCAAAGCAGCTCTTTCCTATAATCTTAGTCAGGCAAAAGTCCTCATACCCACACCTGTTCTTTCCTTCCCTCCCTCCCTCCTTCCTTCCACACCACAATTCCAACTGTTATGTCAAATTGAAATATTTCTCACAAGTTCATAAGTTGTGCATTTGGTCCCAAGCTGGTGGTTCTATTTTGGGAGGTTACATCTGGTCCCCACTCCTTCCCTCCATCTCTGCTTCCTGTCATATCCTTCCCACCCAAAGGATTGAAATCTCTGATACCATGAGCCAAAATATATCTTTCCTCCCTCAAGTTGTTCAAGCCAGGTATTTTGTTACAGCAGTGAAAAGACTTCAATGCATCTCATTTTCAAAATAAATCTAAACCGGGCATGGTAGTGGTGGCTTTAATCTCAGCACTTGGGAGGCAGAGGCAGGCGGATCTCTGTAAGTTCAAGGCCAGCCTGGTCTACATAGTGAGTTCCAAGGTAGTAAGAACTACATGGTAAGATCCTGTCTCAAAACCAACAATAACAAAAAATAATAATAAGTAAATCTGGAATCTGACTTTTTTTCCATCTCTGCCATCAAATCTTATTCTAGCATATCATCTAACACTTGTACTATTACAATATTATCTCCTAAGTATTTCTACTTAGTTTTTTTTCTATATTCTCAAAATAGTAGCCTGGGTAGAACACCATGCTCAAAATTCTTCAGTGAGCCAGGCAGTGGTGGCGCACACCTTTATTCCCAGCACTGAGAGGCAGAGGCAGAGGCAGGTGGATTTCTGTGTGTTCGAGGCCAGCCTGGTCTACAGAGTAAGTTCCAGGACAGCCAGAGTTACACAGAGAAACCCTTTCTCAAAAAAAAAAATAAATAAATAAATAAAAATAAAAAAAAATAAAAAATAAAAAATAAAAAACCTTCAATGATTCTTGTTTTGTTTAAAATAGAGAAACACTCTTAAAATATTGCACAGATTTTACAGATCTAATGTGTCAAGTCACACCACCCTTCATTCCTAAACCCCATGGAGAACACTGATGTCTTGTTAAGGACTAAACTGTACCTTCATTTCCAAAACACACAAACGGAGGCCCTAACTACCAATGCAGTCAATTGTGTTTGGCAATAGTCTTTAAGACTGTAATTAACAGCCAAGGGCACTGACCCAACAGGACCAGTACCCTTCTAAGACAGAACACTAGAGTTCTCTCTATAGACACACAGCAATGATCATTTGGGCATACAGAGAAAAGATGACTTCCTGCAAGCCAAAGAGAAGTGCTTCCTGTGGTGGTATTCTAATTGTACTGAAATGTGATTTTGATTGTATGTTAATAAATAAAGTTGCCCGGGGGTCAGAGCTATTGGAGCCATAGCAAGAGTGTAGCAGTGGTGGCACACGCCTTTAATCCCAGCACATGGTAGAAGAGCTAGGTAGATCTCTGTGTGTTCAGGGATACAGCCAGCATTGGAGACATACGCCTTTAAGACCTGGGGGGCTGTACATACAGGCAGTGACAAGCAGGCACGTGTTTGGGTTTACAACCAATGAGAAGGCAGAACAAAAAGACTATGAAAAGACATACACACAGGAAGTAGCTCTCTTTCAGGAAGCTAGGAGCACACAGGAGGAAGGGTAAGATTTTAGCTCTGAGCTCTGACCTCTTGGCAACTTTATTTATTAACATACAACCAAAATCGGGGGTTTTGGATTTAGCTCAGTGGTAGAGCGCCTGCCTAACAAGTGCAAGGCCCTGGGTTCGGTCCTCAGCTCCGGAAGAAAAAAATATTAAAACAAAACTAAACATACAACCAAAATCACATTTCAGTACAATTAGAATACCACCACAGCTTCCAGGAAGAAAAAATTAAAAAGCAACCTGGTTATAGCTTGATCTTGACCCCTAACTTCCAGATCGTGACAAATAATATTTAGATTTGTATTTTATTTTAGTAGCTTTCATAAACTAAAACACAACTAAATATGGTAAGTATACTGTGGTGGTATTGTGTTCCCCAAAATATTGTGCACCCTAATAAACTTATCTGGGGTCAGAGAACAGAACAGCCACTAGATACAAAGGCTAAAAATGGTGGCACTCACACCTTTAATCCTAGCATTCCAGAGGCAGAAGTCCCTCTGGATCTCTGCAAGTTCAGAGGCCACATTGGAAATAGCCAGGCATGGTGACTCATGCCTTTAATCCCAGAAAGTGGGCCTTTAATCCCAGGGAATGAGGCAGAAAGCAGAAAGATATATAAGGTGTGAGGACCAGAAACTAGAAGCATTTGTCTGGTTAAGCTTTTAGACTTCGAGCAACAATTCAGCTGAGATCCATTCAGATATGAGGACTCAGAGGCTTCTAGTCTGAGGAAACATGATCAGCTGAGGAACTGGCAAGGTGAGGAAGCTGTGGCTTGTTCTGCTCCTCTGATCTTCCAGAATTCACCGCAATACTTGGCTCCAGGTTTGATTTTATTAATAAGACCTTCTAAGATTCCTGCTACAGTATACCTTAGAAATGCTTAGATATGCATAGTATTTCCCACGACTTGGCCAAGTTACACAGCCTATAGCTTACAGAAACAGGTCCTGATTGATTTTTTATTAGCTTGCTAATCAACTTTGTACCCCTTTGCAAGACTGTTGGGAACTAGGTATTACACCCCATATCGGATTAATTTCCATGTTTCCAATATTTATTTGAATTAATATTGATCATTATTAGGATGATCCTTAAATATTCCTTAAAGGTCAATTGCTTTTTTTTTTTTTTTTTTTCCTGAAAACAAGTCTTTTTTTGGTTTTTCAAGACAGGGTTTCTCTGTGTGGCTTTGGTGCCTGTCCTGGATCTCACTCTGTAGACCAGGCTGGCCTCAAACTCACAGAGATCCACCTGGCTCTGCCTCCCAAGCGCTGGGGTTAAAGGCGTGCGCCACCACCACCCAGCTGTTTTGTTTTTCTTAAACATTTCAGATTACTCCCATTCATACTTTTCTAGCCATTATGATTATTTTCTGCTTCATTTATTTTCATGTGGCACCATGAAAATAAATTATTTTTCCCCTAAAACAACATACAAATCTGAGTGAGATACCAAATACCTGTAACCCAGTGCTTAGAAAAGTGAAGCAAGACAATTTGAAATCAGCCTGACCTTAGAGCAAAGAAACTCTGCTGACTGACTGATAGGTAGTAGGTAGGTGGATGAATGGATGAATATATTAGATGAGATAGACAAATAAATACATACACACATACATACACACACTACATACATACATACATACATACATACATACATACATGATAAATAAAAAGGAGTTACAGAATACAGACTACTTGTCCCTTATGTGTTAGTTTTTTTTGTTTGGAGACAGGATCTTACTATATAGTCTTGGCTGGCCTGGAGCTCACTATATGTATTAGGTTTTTTTATGTTGTCTTTTGTTTCTTTTATTTGTTTTTAAAGCAAAGTCTTACTCCTGTGTAGCCCAGGCTGGCCTCAAAACTCACAGTAATCCTCCTCAGTATCTTGAGGACCAAGATTATAAGTGTGCAAAACTGCATCTGGTGTTTCAATGGACTTTTAAAAAATAGACATATAATTGAGCCCATCCCTTGCCCCAACACAAACATAATTCTCCCTCTGTCACCATCCTAGGAAGAGTGGCACATTGTCTCTGATCTTTGTGCTGTCTTCAGAGTTTTTTTCTTTTCCAGAATATCATATAGTCAGTACATAGTATTTTCAAGTTACACCATACATACATTCATACATACAAGTCATACATACAGTACATAGTATTTTCAAATTATTTTTTTCACTGAGTATGTATTTGAGGTCACTCCCTAACTTTTTGTAGCTGAATTATATCCATTATATAGATTGCCATTATAGTTTATTTTTATCAGTTATTTTCATAAGAGCTAAATGTCCATTAAGTCAAAAGTTTTAATTCTCTTAATTAAAAATATATTTTAATACACTTTCAACTAGGTGGACATGATGGCACTTAGGAGATAAAAGCAGGAGAATCAGGAGTTCAAGGCCATCCTCAGCTACATATCAAGTTCAAGGCCTGCCTGGGTTAAGTTTGATTCTGTCTCAAAAAAACAAATGAAAAAAGTAACCCACAGCAGGAAGAACACAGATAGTTGCTAAACTTTAAATACATTCATTCCCTAGGTTCAACACTAAACCAAAATCACCACCTAACAAAAGCTGCTAAGCTGAGGCAAAGGCCTCCTTTATTATCCAAAGTGGTTTCCTATCGCATACCCCAATTCCTAGTTATGTGTTCTACCCCATGCCTAACCCATTATAAACCATTTACACCCAATCCTCATTTCTGCTCTAGTCTTCCAAAACTTGTAAGATGTTATCAGAAACACTTAACTTTTCAAATTTTATATGAACAAGAAATAACATAACAAGCCATTATACAGTCACGTGTCTTAACAATGGAGATATACTTTCAGAAATGTCTCCCTATCCAATTTCACCACTGTGCAAACATGCAGGTACTCACACAAACTGAGCTATGATGTCACGAGGTGATAAACTTCACAGGACTTCTGTGATAAATGCAGTCCATCAGACTGAAATATTATTGTACCGTCTGTAGCTATATAATTTTCATGGCTTGTATGCTACAGTAACCAAAGTTAAGTTTAAAACGTACTTTAGCCTTTAAACATATTAAAGTCTTCATAAAAGGTATTCTAGCTCATAGAGCAATGCGTTAAAGAGTAGTTATGTCTTTGTTACTGGGAGTACACCTCTGATAGTAATTTTCTCCTTCCTAATGCCGACAAAAAAGTATCTAGACAGAAACAGTCGATAATTTTCTGTGTTTTGTGTTTTCTTTACCTGTACTATAATTAAATACCAATATTACCTTTTTAGGTACATATACTACAAATTATATAAATATCATACAACATGATTACATAAGTACATTAATTATGTACTATATACATATGCTCAGATAATATAATGTACCAAGATTAATAATATAAATTCAGAAGCACTCACTCTTTTCTGAACATACAATAACTCCATACAACAACACACTCAGTCAACAGATTACTCAAGGCCTGAGTAACAGTAAATAGTATAACCACTTCTGGAAATACCTTTTAATACAGGGAAAGCCATCTTTAGAGCCCTGAGTGCCACTGAGGAACCAGTAAAGCAGAAAAAAAAAGGGGGGGGGAGAAAAGGGAAAGTAGGAAAGAAAACCCCATCTGGGCAAGAGCTGTACACATCCCCACAGCCTCAAGTACCATAAAATTAGACAACACCTATGCTGAATTACGTCTAAGATATAGTAAAAGATCATTTCTTGTTAATGACTGAACCCAAACTTTACAAAGATCTCAGGAAAAACCTTAAACTCTTGTGATTATTATACTCATTAAGACTAGCTACATACAACCCAGCATTTGCTGGAAATAAACAAGAATCTATTTATGAGTATGTATTCCCAAACAACAGATAAGCGATCTGCCAGTTTTTAACTGCTAATTTTCTGGGGAGAAAAACAAAATAAAATTATGGGGTCTAAAGGGGGAATGGGTAAGGAGCAAGAAATAGAACATTCAAAAAATAATCTAAAACTTCCCCTCCTAATAAAAGCTGATGGAAACACTTTAGCTCATTTTGAATGCTCTTTCTATCTGGCTTTCCAAGGAGCATGAGGATATGATTAAGGCAGGAAGAGCCACCTGCTCTGCCGGCTCAAAATCAGAGCTTACCTCCTCAGATTGGGGGCCTTTGCCAAGTTTGGAACACCTTCCATCTCTGTTGTCTTCTGCCCCATCAGACTGCTGATAGGCCTATGGGGGGAAGAAAGAGAAACAGACCCGCTAGAGTGCCACATCCGACTATTGTTTGCCTTCTCAAAAGGAAGCATTAGTTCTTACTGTTCATGAAGGCAGATAATCCAATTGTTAACTGGACCTCAAAGGATTAACATTGCCTTTCAGAGATTCTCCTTCAACAATTTAGCATCACAAGTCCAAAAAGTAAACAAGAACCAAGTGCTGACTTAAGAGCAAACAACTCAGACAACACATCAAAAGTGAGAGAAACCTGTCCTTGACCAAGGCTTTCACCACATCTGTCACAAGATTTTCAGAAAGATATTTCATGTCATTAATCGAAAACAAAATGTTCAATGGTATTTTTAAACTCTCATGAATCAATGACCCTTAAAACAGAAATGTGATAACCTCAAAAACTTCCAGTGTTAAGGACTTCTAACAATCTATGTCACTGCCTTCAAGATGTCTCCCATGCCACAACAGAAATCTGGCTTCTCTCCAACCTACAGCACATATACCTGTGTTATCGTCCACATGATCACAAAGTACTTCCTCATAACGTATCAAAACCAACAAAATGACTTCCTTAAATTTAATCTTCTGATATTACAGAAAGACAGCTTGGTATCTATCTGCCTTAGCCATTCATCCTTTTATATATCTGAGGGGAAAATCAATTAATTCATTTTCCTGTTCTCTAAATTAAATGACCAAAAATCCTTTGATCTTTATTCATAAAAATCAAATCTCTGGCACCTTTAGTCCTAGATATTAATATTTAATGTTCTCAGTAGAAAACGCTACACTATAAAGGTGAGAGCCCAAATACAGACAATAAAACATGAACCAGAGCAGAAGACAGTGGTGCCAAATGATGCAGGAGTAATAACTATTATCATCTGCACAAATGCTACTATACTGATTTTCTGTTTTGCCTTTTGAATACAGGCTTTTTAAAAAAGCCCTCAAATAAAGTTTATTAAATACACAGATTTCCAAACATAAAAGAACTAGACTCAAATGAAAATGAATTAAAAATAATCTTTTGCCCAATTAATTCCAAGTTCTTTTTTTCAATTAGGAAATACAAATCTGAGTTCTTTTTTTCAATTAGGAAATACAAATCTGAAACTTCTAAAGTTACCTTTTAAAAAAGCAGATGCTAAACAAAACCACAAATCATCAGTTATCTAGCTTTACCACTCTAAAAATTATGTAGAAGAGATTTTTCTATTGACAAGATGAAACTAGCATGGGTAAAATGACTTATTGCAGTATTAATCAACATTTTCAGAGTTCTTTTTCTTGCAGTGCTGGAGACTGAAGCTAGGGTCTTACACTAGGCAGGCATTCTACCTCCCAGCAATGTTCCTGTCCTCTTTTCAGAATATGAGTATTTACTGCAAAGCACGGCAGCAGAGGAACTGACAAAGGTTTCATCAGCCTGAAGGTTTAGGCTCCCTCCAATATTAACATAGGCATGAAAATGGACCTAGTAAACTTAAAACTATTTCTCTTCCTTCTGAGGTGTGAAAATTCTCAACTATCAATCACCTCATTAACAGCCCTCAGCTTGGAAGGTGTTTGGAGCCATGTATTCTTTTAAAACACAGCATGGTAATGACTATAGTAGTGTTACAGAGTCTCCAACTAATAAAGTGGCTACCGCTATGACAAAGAAATAAATATTTTCCTTCCAATAACAAAGTCTCCAGATGAAGGCTTAGAGCATCTACTAGACTAAGATCTTCATCAAATTGGTAATGAATTTGATGAATTACCTTCATCAAAAGGTAAATGAATGTCTCAGTGAGGTACAGAAATGGTAGAGAGATTAAAACAGGTTGTAATACATGTTTTTAGTCTTCAACATTTTCCATTAATTTTCAAAAATGGATTTTCAAGCCAAACATGGTGGCACATGCCTTTAATCCCAGCACTGGGGAGGCAGAAGTAGGCAGATCTCTGAGTTCAAGACTAGCCTAGTCCATATAGTGAGATCCTGTCTCAAAAATAAAGCTGGAGAGATGATTTGCCAATTAAGAAAACTGGCTGCTCTAACAAAGGATAGATACATGGCAGCACACCACCTGTAACTCCAATTCCAGGAGATCTCATACCCTCTTCTGACCTCCTCTGGCACTAGGCACACAAGTGGTGCATAGTCATACAGGCAGACAAAACACCCACCAACTCAGAATTAAAATTTAAAATACAAAACAAAGCAAAAACAAAGGATTCTCACTCAAAAGAAGCAAGTTAGAGTTAGAGAAGAGTTTTCAAATAGCTTAAAAATCATTGTCATCTAAATCTTCATCTCCATCATCACAAAAAGCAATTAACACCACACCTTAGGGAAAGTAATCTAAACTCAGGAGCTGAGTAGAGGGCAATTGGTTCCAGAGCAAGCAGTATAATAAGAAGTTCTGTATCTGTTCTGAGTGCTAATAAGTTGTTGACTAATGTCCCAAATCAGAAACTGTGACAGCATATAACTACCATGAAGTACTAAAAATGTTCAGTCATAGTCCTTGACCAGCTTCCTTAAATATATTCTAAGAAAATTATAACAAGAGGGGAAATCTATAGAGTGAAACAATATTTACTACAACATGCTTCATTTTATTAGGGGAGAAAAATGTCCATTTAAGCAAGCAAGCAGTCGAGGAAGCTTTGGGTTTTGTTTGTTTTGATCCCCCTGTAAAGCTTCCCAACCAGTGAATTACAATTCCTGCCTGACTCACAATCTCACAATTACCTTTACCTTGATTGTGTTTTTCTTTTTTCTTTTCTTTTTTTTGAAACAGGGTTTCATAGAGCCCAGGATGGCATATCTTCTAGGTGTTCAAAGTATTCAGACATTTAGAAAATGGACTAGGGAGCCAGGTGAGATGGCTTGTTGAGTAAGGGCCCTTGCTTCACCAGGCTGATGACTTGAGTTCAATCCCTGGGGCTCACAAAGTGAAAGGAAGAAGTACCAAGTAACTCTGAGTTTTCTGTGACCTCCACATGCATGATGTGGCACATACTCATGCACACATGAACACACACATGAACACACACACACACACACACACACACACACACACACACACACGTTAAATAAATGTAACTTAAAAAAAAAAACCAGCACTTGGGAGGTAGAGGCAGATAGATCTCTGTGAATTCAAGGCCAGCCTGGTCTACAAAACAGTTCCAGGACAGCCAGTGCTGTTATACAGAGAAACCCTGCCTTGAAAGCCCCCCCACCAAAAACAAAAAACAAAAAACCCACTTTAAATAATTGATTAGTGCTGCCAAAATATCTGAGGGGGTAAAGACATTTGCTGTTAGCCTAGCAACCTGAGTTAAGGTCCTTAGAATTCATACAAAGATGCAAGAGAAAAGAACCCATTTAACACAGTTGTCCTCTAACCACCATGTGTGCTGTTTGCCCAATAACAAATAAAATTAAGATAAATATATGTGTGTGTGTGTGTGTGTGTGTGTGTGTGTGTGTGTGTGTGTATAAAATAAAAATTATACAGTGAGGAAATACTTAAGGTACAAAGTTGAGTGTTGTAAAAAACAAATAGAATAACTAGAAGGCCATAAACCTAAACTCCCCCCCCCCACTTCCTCAATAGCATGATTTCTTTGAACACAAGGGCCTCATTCTTCTGTACCATAACAAGATTGTAACCACTGTGGAATGCTAGACATGCTGTAGTTCATACTTAACTATGCTTAAATGTTTATATTTGCTTATAAGACAGAATAGTCATTAAGACAGAAACAATGAATGTAGAAGGTATTTTCTGATAAAAAAAAATACTGCCACACTATAAATGGCAAAGTTGATTTGCTGTCAAGTTCCAAATTGGACTTCTTCAATTTCATATTTCTTACACACCATATATAATTCAGATTCCTCTTGAAGGATCACGAGATGTTAATCAGCAGGAGTATCACTGTTACTCTTGGAAAAGAACATAAAGCATTTTTCAAAATGCTTTGTTTATGTAGGGATAAATAAGGATATTTCAAGTTAGTTCAAAGTTTGAGAGAAGAACAACCAGAAATCTCCAAACTCAAACATTACCACAAAATTGTGACAAAATTTTTAATAGACTCAGCTTTTCAATATGTAGCTAAATCATATTATATTATCACTATCTGATAAGGTCCACACTATCAAAAGCTGTAAAGGGGGCTGTTGAGTTATCTCAGCAACTGCTGCCAAGCTGATGACCTCATTTCAATTCCCAGGACCACCTGGTAGATGGACAGAGCCGGTTCCACAAGCTTTCCTCCAATCACCACAGATGCACTGGGGCACACATGCACACCCCCTCTATCCAAATAACTGTTTTTTAAAAAAAAATTTAAGTGGGGCTGGAGAGATGACTCAGAAGTTAAGAGCACAGGCTGTTCTTCCAGAGGACCCGGGTTCAATTCCCAGCACCCACATGGCGGCTCACAACTGTCTGTAATTTCTGTTGCAGGAGATCTGACACTCTCACACAGACATACACGTAGGCAAACATCAATGTACATAAAATACAAAAAAATTATATAAAAAAAATTAAGCTGTGAATACCCTTTAATTCAATTCCTGTTTCTTTACCTTTTCTTGCTTTCATGTAGAAAAAAAACTGCAACCAAAATTTCCCCTTTTAAAATAGGAAATGGTCTTCAGAGCAGAACTTGGGAGTTCTAATGACTACTTTTAAAAGAATATATGCCTTGAAACACACCAACCAGGACTGGCACACTCAGTAATTTACAATTAGAGACTTTCCACTGTACAGACAAAAACTCAGAAACTGAAGCCAATATGGTACTGCACACCTCTAATCTCAGCATTCAGGAGACTGAGGCTGGAGGGAAGGAGTTTGAGGCCAGCACTGACTATATCTCAAGAACTGTGTAAATAAATAAGACATAGTATGACAGTCTACAGAAATTTTCATCTCTTAAAAAGCTCTTATTCTTAGGCCTAGATTACCAAGGGTATAAAGCACTAATGATACTAATAATTAGTTTTTGCCACCATCTTTTTAAAAATTAAGGGGCTTGGAGCTAGAGAGATGGCTCAGCAGATTAAGGTATGTGCTGCCAAGTCTGACGACTTGAGTTCGATTCCTGGGGCCCACAAGGCCCAGGCGAGCACCAAATCCCGAAGTCATCTCTGATTTCCATATGCCTGTCATGGCACATGGGCACAGACACACACACACACACACACACATATATTTGAAGTGTTTTTAATTAAAGGGCTGAGCCAGTGAAATGGCTCAGCTGGCAAGGTACTTACCACACACACCTGATAACCTGAGTTTGATCTCTAGCACCCACAGGTGGAAAGAGAACTGACTCCACAAAATCGTCCTCTGACCACATGTGTGCAACAGACATTCATATCACACACACACACACACACACACACACACACACACACACACACACACACACATATTTATCCTTTTTTTTTTTTTAAATTAAGGAGCTAAGTAAGAGTTGGGGAAACAGCTTGGTAAAGTGCTTGCCTTGCAAACTTGAATATGTGAGTTCAATTCCCAGAACTCAGGTGAAAATGCTGGGCAAGAAGACATGCTTATAATTCCAGCACTGGGGAGGCAGAGTCAGGTGGATTCTTGAGGCTCTCTGGCCCATCAATTCAGTCTAATTGGTGAGCTCTAAGTCAATAACCATGTCCCAAAGGAGATGGATAGCATTTCTGAGGATGACATCTAAGGTAGTTCTCCAGGCTTCCAGAGGCATGTGTAAGTGTGTGTGTGTGTGTGTGTGTGTGTGTGTGTGTGTGTGTGTATACACACACGCACAAAACAAAACCAAAACACCTCATCAGTGAGGGCATGGGCCTTAATACCAGCACTCAGGAAGCAGAGGCAGGCAGATCTCTGAGTTTGAGGCCTGCCTGGTCTACAAAACAAGTTCCAGGACTGCCAGGGCTGTTACAGGGAAACCCTGTTGTGTGTTTGGGAAGGGGGGTTGGGGGGATCGGGACTGGGAGCTGAGAATATAGCTCAGTTGGTAGAATGCTAGTCTATCAAGCATCAGGCCCAGAACCACATAAACCGAGGTGGTGGCATACAATTGTGCCTGTGACCCCATCCCTCTAGAGGGAGAAGCAGGAGAGTCAAGAGTTCAGTGTCATCCTTGATTTCAGCCTACTCCTAGTCAACCTGGACTACACATAAGACCCTGTGCTAAAATAACAAAAGATCAAAGAGGACAGGGGACAGACAGACTGCCTTTTATTGCTGTGATACAAAGCACTTACCAAAAGCAACTTGGAAAGGGTTTATTAGTTTAGTCATCTCAATCACAGTCCATCACAAGGAGAAGTCAGGGTACGAACTTGAGTCAGGAACAGAAGCAGAGACCGTAGAGGAATGCTGCTTACTGACTTGCTCTCCAGGTCCACTCAGCCCACTTTCCTCCACAACCCAGGACAACCCGCACACGAGTGGCACTGCCCACACCAATCATTAATCAAGAAAATGCCCTACAGGCCAATTTGATGATGGCATTTTTCTCACTTGAGGTTCTCTCTTCCCAGATGACTCTAGCTTGTATCAAACTGACTAAAAACTAACTAGCCAGCACATTTGACCCCCTGGTCAACTTGACATATGTCACTATCATAACTTTTCCTTTCTTGTTTATCACCAAGATCTCATACTAATATCACAAATATAAAACTGTAATTTTCAAAGTTCCAGTCTTTAAAAAATTGAAATACTAAAAGTTCAGACTAAAACATCTAATGTTTCTTAAAGTTCAAAGTCTCTCAACTGTGGGCCCCTGTAAAATCAAAAATAAGTTACATCCTTCCTATTCCAAGAGAGAAGAACCAGGGAACAATCAAAGTAAACAAATAAACAAACAAACAAATAAATAATGTGAAATCAAGATTCAGCAGTATAAACTAAATGCTGTAACGTGATGACTGGCATCTGGGATTCACTCACAATCTTCTGGGCTCCAAAGGGTTTGGGAAGATCCACTTCTCTGGCTTTGCTATCCTCAGCACACACAGCTTGTCTGGAAGGCTCAAGTTGGCTCAATGCTACACCTGCCACTGTCCTTTAGTGGCTGTCCATTGTCCTGGTATCTACAATATGGCAGGGGTCTCCACTACTGCTGCACACCTTCACTAACTGCCTCTCCTGGACTCTTTTCAGGGACTCCAACCCTGCCACATAGTGCCAAGCCTCAGACTCTCTCTATGATCCCTTCAATCCTGAAGTTTTTCTCTGCAACTGAGGCTGTACCTTTATCAATGGCCTCTTGTGGCCTCTCTTCAGGGACTCCAACCCTGCCACACATGGGTCAAGCCTCAGCTTCTCTCCATGATCTCTTCACGCCTTCAAAATCATTATCAAGTTCAGCTGCCAAACTGAGATGCAGCCTTACCCCTATGGATCACAGCTTCCATGTGCTGATCATGAGGAAATACTTCTCAGAAGATTTCACCTCAATGATGTTCATTTCTTGTTAGTCCCAGCAGGGTTTTCTATTGCTACAGACAATTTCACGTGTGCCAGTGTAGCTAAGGTGTACTTTTCAGTGGTGCTAGTCTCTTGTTAGTCACAGCTGATTCTTGAGCCCCAGCTAAGCAGAAATCACAGATTGTTTGTTTTTCAAGACAAGGTTTCTCTGGTTGGCCTGACTGTCCTAGAACTTGCTCTGTAGACCAAGCTGGCCTCGAACTCACAGCAATCCACCTGCCTCTGACTCCCAAGTGCTGGGACTAAAGGCATGTGCCACCACCACCCAGCAAAACCACAGATTCTCAATTCAAATCTATCACACAAGCAGCTCTGATAGAAAATTTGTGGTACTCTCAAAACTTTCCTTGAAACATCACAAACCAAGTCTCTATTGTCTGCATTGCTCTCAGTATTCTTATCTTCCAAAATTCCCAGAACAGCTCATTAAACTCTGAGCACTCAATGGTTTTTCTAGCCCACTATTCCAAACTCCATGATCCTCCTTAAAACTACAGTCAAGTCTGTCACAGCAATACCTCATAATTCTGGTACTAGTTTGCTTTTTTACTGCTATGACAAAACACCATGATAAAGCAACTTGGGAAGCAAAGGGTTTATTTGAGTTACTCAGCCCAATTACAGGTCATCATGATGGGAAGTCAGGGCAGGATCTCCAAGCAGAGGTCATGGAAGAATGCTGCTTACTGGCTTGTTCCCCATGGCTTCATCAGCTTATTTTGTTATATAACCCAGGGTTGGCATAAATAACACATAAATTAAAAAAAAAAAAAAAAAAAAAAAAGATCAGTGGTAGTTAGTGGTAGACACTTACAGCTCCAGCACCCAGGAAGCTGAAGCTAATGTCTGAACTGTTGAGTATGGTGCCAATGGCATAGACCTGTAATCCCAGCACTTGAGAGGTTGAAAGGATTACAAGTTCAAGGCCACAATAGTGAGACCATGTCTCCAAGCAAGAAACAAAACAAGTTTCCAAATCTTAATTAAGCTCAAAACTATTTTTAATATTTGTAAAGAAATTCCCCCTTCCTTCTATAGAGTATAGTTTTTATTAAAACACTTAATTTTAAAAAATCTTGGAATTAAAATGTAAACATGATAATGAATGCTTCTGAAGAAAGAAATGAAAATGGACTCCATAGTACATGACAATTCCAAAATGCTGAGTGTGATTCACCAAGCTACAAAACAAACCTAGAACAATGAAAAGGTGAAACTGGAGACCCTCAAAACATGCTCCTGTATTCAACACTTAAGAAGTATGTCTTAAGGCAGAGGCAGATGGCTTTCGAGGCCAGCCTGGTCTACAAAGCAAGTCCCAGGACAGTCAAGGTCATTACACAAAGAAACCCTGTCTTGAAAAACCAAAAAACAAAGTAAGTTTTATTTACATTCATTAGAGAGGAGAAAAAATTTGTTTTGTTTTGTTTTTTTTGATTTCAGTGATGAAGAGGGAGAGAGGGAATCTACTACATCTACCTTTTTGTGGAAAAACAACAGTATCTCCTCCCAATGTGAGACAAATCAAATTTTGATTTCAGAGGCTGGAAAGACAGTTCAGAGGTTAAGAGCACTTGCTGCTCTTGCAGAGAACCAAGGCTGATTCCCAGTACCCACTTGGTGGCGGTTAACCTGACATCCTCCCTTAGGCACCAGGCTCGAAGGTGCATATACATTTATCAAGGCACTCACACACACACATAAAAATAAAATTTTAATGCAATTTTAAGTATAAAACAAATTTTGCTCTAATTTTTTTCTTACAACAGAAACAGATCACTTGATGTCTAAAAGAATTTTAAACAAGCAATTCTTTTTTTTTTTTTTTTCAAGACAGGGTTTCTCTGTAGACTAGGCTGGCTTCTAACCCACAGAGATCCTCCTGTCTCTGCCTCCCCAGTACTGGGATCAAAGGCATGTGTCACCACCATCACCCAGAAACTAGCAATTCTTTTTCAATTAAAAAAATAAAAATCTACTGAAAACTTGGTACTTTGTACAAATCAAAAAAAAATTCATTAAGATAATGAAATTTTGCTTAGTTCTGCTATGTCTTTATTGTGTAGTTCTAGAATACTATATAATTCCTAATATAAAGCTATAATCAATTTAGAATTAAGATATCTCCTATAATCAAACTGTTTTGAGCATGGTGGTTCACACCTGTATTCCCAGCACTTGAGAGGCTGAAAAGATCAGTGTTACGTTCAAGGTCAGAATGGACTACATGAGTTCCAGAAACCTAGGCTACAAAGTAAGACTGTCTTTAAAAAAACAAACAAACAAATAAAAAAAAAAACCTCAAATTTTCTTCCTCTTTGAGTATAAAATGTTCAACTCTTAAAATGTACCAAATGCTACAGCCACAAACTGTTCTTCCAGATGTGTGGTTCACACAGTATGATTCCAGTGTGTAGTAGAGCCCACCACAAGTTCTCTAAGTGCACAGCCATCTATCTATAAGAGAGTCTACAGCAGAATCAGAAACCACTGACTTCTTAATTAACCAAGGGAGGCTGTAGAACTCTTATGTATCATCAAGCCTAAAAACATGAAGTCAAGGGATATAGCTCATTGTTGGCTCAGGTTAGTTTCTGTAATCAAATGTCTATTGGAACTCCACAGTATCTGCAAAAGAGCACTGTGAATTTTTGGATTCTAGTGTTTGAGCTCCAAATTCCAACTGTTATGCATTTAGCTCAGTTAGGCCCTTCTAGAGTTCTAAAGGATGCACTTAGTTCCATTCTCACATATACTTCACTTTCTGGTGTTGAAAGTTATCCGTAAGGACAGGCAGTTCCTTAACAGCAGATATCACAGCCGGGTATGGAGGAACACACCTAGCACTATGAAGGAGAATGTTTGCAACCAGACTAGCTATATGCATAATGAGACCTCTATCTCAGAAAAACAAAACACAATAGCGGGTATTGGTATAGAGCCTTAATGAGTGATGTGAGAAACAACATAAAATGGGACATGGGCTGGTGATATGGCTCATTTGCCACCAAGCCTGATAACCCAAGTTTGATCCCCATGAACCACATGGTAGAAAAAGATAATTCCCCCAGGTTATCCTCTGACATTCACATGGACACCATTCCATGTGTGCCCTGCCCCCCAAATAAATATATTTTAAATTAAAGAGAAAAGGGATCATGAAGTTTCTCACCACTTCTTTTTATAAATTTCACTTTTTAAAATTTGTTCATTTTCATTAGGAAAAGGCAAAATTATCCATGAAAATTGAAATAATTTAAAAAGTAAAAAATAACATGAAATTGCATTAAAAATGAATCTGAGGGGTTAAAGAAATTGGCTCAGCAATTAAGAGCACTTGCTTGCTGCTCTTCCCAGAGTTGGGGTCCCAGGTGCTATCTGGGAGCACATGGTAGCTTACAACCATCCTTAATTCCAGTTCCAAGGGATCTGATGCCCTCTTCTGATCTGCCAGGACACCAGGCATGCACACAGTACACATATATGCATGTAAACAGGCAAATACTCACACACATTAAAAAAAAAAAAAAAAAAAAAAAACTAAAAACAATTTTAAATATTTTTTTTTTAAATGAGATGGGCGGTGGTAGCACACTCCTTTAATCCCAGTACTGGGGAGTCAGAGACAGGTGGATCTCTGATCTCTAGACTATAGAGCAACCCTGTCTCAAAAAAAACCAAAAGAATCTGAAAAAAGGAACTTCTCTTTCCCTAAATTAACTTTACTTTTTCAACAAAAAGGAACAAAAGAAATTTCAGTCACTTTTTATACATACTTCAAGGCTAGTTTCTCTCTTGGTAAACTTCAAAGCAATACAGAAACAATGGAACTCTGAGCAGAACTGCTCCACATATGGGTATCTGCATAACAAAGACAGCAGAATGCTAACTCCAAACAGGCAGGCAGCACAACTGAAGAAGTCAGTCTAGCAGGTATCTCTGACTCAACCTTTTCTACATAGCTTGGTGTCATGAGATGGGAACAAAAAGGAATTAATACCAGCACCCCGATCTCACACTTGATTCTGTGATGACAATTTCGAGCACATATTTGGAGCCCTTGTCAAATGTCAGGGTGAGTCATTCACTGTATAGGGGTCTACTCTTTAATGAGTACTTATGAGGAGAAAAGCATTGTACTTACTCTGGTCAGCATAGTTTTTTGCTTTAAGTTCAAGTTGTCTGGTTTGAGATTCCAGAGATTCTACTCGGGTCTGTAAATCCTTCTTTTCCTGTTCCTGAGAGTCTTCAAATTCAATGAATTTCTAATAAAGAACAACAACAGACATTTTCAGTATTGAAATGAAATCTTTTATATTTTCAACACCTGTGCTTCAGAGATAACTATTAGGGACTGGAGGGATGGTTCAAGGTCCAGAGGACCCCAGTTCTAGTTCTAGCACCCACATGGCAGCTGGCATCCTTCTGGAACTTCAGTCCCAGAGGATCCGATACCTAATTCTGGCCTCCAAAGGCACCAGCACACATGACGTATACAGACATACATGCATGCAAAAATCCCAACACAACAACAACAAACAAGAGCTGGCAATATGGCTCAATCAAGGCATCTACCACCAAGCCTGACAACCTGAATTTGATTCCTGGGATCCACATGGCAGAAGGAGAAAACTAACTCCTGAAATTTGTCCTTTGACCTGTGCATGTAAGCTATCACACACAAAATAAATTTTTAAAAGAATTGTGTGTGTGTGTGTGTGTGTGTGTGTGTGTGTGTGTAGTATCTAAGATATCTCAAAATCATGAAATTGAGTTGATTATAAGTTTCTCTAATAATTATACCTAAAACCTCCAAATACAGAAGTAAAAATACAACAATTTATTTAGTTAAGGTGTTATCATTTCACATAATAGACATCCCAAAGGGAATACATATATTCCACTACAACTAAATCTTTTAGTATACTTGCATATTCATTGAGTTGAAAACAAATCTTTAATCCATAGTATGTACAGAAGATACAAAAGAATAACAGAATAATTCATATTTGCTAAGTGATTATTTAACAAGAGATATTGGGGTCAGGGTGTAGCTCAATAGTATTGTGCTTGCCTATTCACAGCACTGCAAAAAATAAGTAAATAAGTAAGAAGGAAAGATCAGCAATAAGTAATTTTGTGAATTTATCTGATGTAGGTTTAAATTAAAAAAAGAACCCGAGCCGGGCGGTGGTGGCGCACGCCTTTAATCCCAGCACTCGGGAGGCAGAGCCAGGTGGATCTCTGTGAGTTCAAGGCCAGCCTGGGCTACCAAGTGAGCGCCAGGAAAGGCGCAAAGCTACACAGAGAAACCCTGTCTCGAAAAAAACCAAAAAAAAAAAAAAAAAAAAAAAAAGAACCCGGACTAGAAATAACACTACCAATCAAATATAATTTAAAAAAAGATTGGTTAAATGAAATCATTAAATCTCAGTCTCTATCTTATCTGCTAGATTAGCAGCGTCTGACAACTGGTTTCTTCTTCTGTTTGGCTTTCCTTATTTCCCTTCTCTTTTCTGGTTGCTCTTTCTTGGTACTCTTTACTGGTTACTTCTCAATTTCTTCACATTAAAGTGCTCCATCCTTGGACACATTTTCTGTTCCATTTTTTTGTTTCTTTGTTATAATTTTAAGACTTACTTATATATAAGTCTATGCACATGTGTCACTACATGTGTGCTGGAGGTTGGAGAACAATATTGTGGAGTCTATTCTCTCCTTTCACCTTTAGATGAGTTTTAGGGATGGAACCTAGGTCTCCAGCTTGCATTGTTGCGAAGCAATGCCTTTATCTGCTGATCTTAATAGCCCAGTAAATTGTTTTTTGAAGCAGGACCTTACTATGTTGCCAAGGTAGCCTAAAGCTCACAATCCTCTTGCCTCCTGGGAATTGAACTCGGATCTTCTGGAAGAGCAGGAAGAGCAGTCAGTGCTCTTAATCTCTGAGCCGCCTCTCCAGCTGGAGCTCATCTACTGTCATTGCTTTAAATGATAATTGTATGCTGACAGCTTCTAAATTTCTATCTCTAGTATAAACCTAAACTTCAAATGTGTATGTCTACAGCCTATTTACTGGGCAAAATCAGTTAGATTCTAATAAACACCTTAAACTTAGTGTGTTGAAAACCTACCTGATCCTCTCTTGGTCTCTGATTCATTAAGTGACTGCATTCATGCCTAGAACTTTAGAGTCAGCTTTGACACTTCTCTTTCCTTAATAGCTCTTACCAGATCTATCAGCAAGTCTGACTCATATCTCACTCCTTTTCATTATCTCCATTACAAGTTTGATCTGTGCCACCATTTTATCTACTGTATGAATTATTGCTCTAGCATTCACCTCTTGAATGGTCTCTTCACTTTCACCCTGATCCTCTAGAATGCAGAATAGTGAGGAGGATCCTTTTAAAGGAAGTCAGACCTGATAGTTTAAATTATCTACTACAGAGCTTACAATGGGCCTCTTGGAACCCACACAACCTTTTCCCACCATCCTACTTGTTTGATATCCCGCTCCTTGTAAGTATCTGTAGTATTCTGAGGCTTAGGGAGTGAGTAAGCCTCTGCACTTGTTTCCTGCTATTTGGAATTCTCCTACCCAGATAACTAATGGCTTGCTCCCTCTCTACTGCCCTTCATGCCTTTGTTCAGACATCACCTTCTTAGGGAGATCTTTCTCATCTCCCTATCTCCCCTCCTTACTCTTCTTTAGAGCAATTATTCCCAAACCCCATACTAAAAATTTTAGTAATTTACCTTATTTACTATGTGCCTATTCTTGCCACAATGTAGGTTCCATAAAGGCATGGCTGTATGTCCTGATGTAATGCTAGTGGGAAAAGTAATGACAACATACAGCAAGTTCTAAAATGTTTGTTAAACGAATCAATAACAAAAGTTGCAGAGTAAAAACTGAAATTTATATAGAAAATGTTATAAATTACAAAGAGAAACCTTATGATTTACTGGCTGTGGAATATAGCTCAATAATAGAGCACTTTCCACAGAACTGACCAAAAAACAAAACTGAAAAAACCAAAGAACCACAAAACTGAAGAGAGAAAAATTAAGTTTCACTAAGTACACACTCCTCCCCACTAGTCTGTTCCTTTCTTTGAGTACTCCCCTTCTGCTTTCCAGCCGCATGCGTGTGTGAGCAGTGAAGTCCATGTTCTGCTGGAGAGAACACGGGATCTTCTAAGTTTCTTCCTCCCATTACCTTCCCTGGTTTCCCCATCTCCTCTCCCTGTAAATCTCTTCCTCTTCCCTCATAGTTTTCATCTCATAGATCTGTACATACATATTCACATTGAAATCTAAATTTCACAAATGAGAGAAAACGAGATACTTGTCTCTGTGACTCTGACTTATTTCACTTAACATGATCTTCAGTTCCATACAATTTCCCACAAATAACAATTTCCATTTTTTTTTATGGCTGAATAAAATACACACACACACTTTTCTTTATTTTTTTCATCTATTGACTGGTTCCATATCTTAGTTATTATAACTAGCATAACAATAAACATTCATTGGTTTGGGTTTTTTAATTATTTAAATTTATTTTTTGTGCATTGGCGTGAAGGTGTCAGATCCACTGGAACTAGAGTTACAGACAATTGTGAGCTGCCATGTGGGTGCTGGGAATTGAACCTGGGTCATCTGGAAGAGTAGCCAGTGCTCTTAACCACTGAACCATCTCTCCAGTCCCAACATTCATTAGTTTTAAAATGCTTTTTTGTTTTTGTTTTTGGAGACAGGGTTTTACTGTGTAGCCCTGGCTGTCCTGGAACTCTCTCTGCAGACCAGGCTGTCCTTGAACTCACAGAGATCCGCCTGCCTCTGCCTCCTGAGTGCTAGGATTAAAGGCCTGTGCCACTGCCTCACAGCTTAAAGTGCCATTTTTTAATCCTTTACTGACTTTATTAATCCTTAAGCTTTTTCTTTTCTTATTTTTTCTATTTTGTTTGTTTGTTTCAGGCAAGATCTCACTATGTAGCCTTTGACCATATAGAACTACTATATATTTCAAGCTGGCCTCAAACTTGAGGCAGTTCTATTGCTTAGGCCTTGCAAGTGCCAGGACTTTAAACACAAGCTACCACATCCAACCCAAGCTATTCAATCACTACAGAAAACACTTTTCTGTCTAGACACAATGTCTTCCTGTGAGAAAATTTCTCTCCCTGTTTCATGTTAATTCTCTTCAGTCCATGTAATCTGACTTGTAGTGACTCTGTCTCCCTAGGGAGAGATAACCCAGACTGCTCAAGGTCCTTTCTGGGACATTGGCCAATTATTAGGAAAACTACTACCTGGTTTTTTTAAAAAAATATTGTTGTTGTTGTTGTAATTATTGTTAATATAATTATTGGTGTGTGCACATGTGCGTGTGTATGACTGTGATATATGGAAAAGGGAGCTCACAGGTGTCACAGAATGCAGAAGCCAGAGAACTTTGTGGAATCAATTCTTTCCTTCTACAAAGGTTCCGAGATTACAAAGATCAAACTCAAGTTGCAAGGTTTACTGCAGCAAGTGATACGCCATCTTACTAGCCCTGAGGCTCTTATAATCTGTACACAACAGCATTTTGTGCATCATAAATAGGATTTTAGAAGCTTCACCCTAATTCACATTTTTGTTGTTGTTGTTATATGCCACCCTGCCTGCCAGCCAGAGACGTTTAAAAAAAGAAACAACTCTAAATAGATGCTAATGTTTTAATATGACTTATCCTCTTTCCAATGGCATGATTTTATAAAGCTAGTCACCCTGAAGTATACTTGGCTACTAGCATCAGAACAATCATGGTGAAGTGAGAATTAACAAAATCATGGTGAGAAGGAAGCAGTTTTTCTAATTACTAAATGACTTTACCTCTGGGAATTCTGGCTATCGACCCCCAGCATAACAGTTTGTTGTACATTTCCAATATGCTATAGCATAAATCCTCTCCCTATTCCTCTCTGCCTCTGTCTCTCTCATACTCTTTTGAGTAAGGCAGGCAAACAATAAGAGCCTGTAAGTGGGAATTTTCAATATGTAAAATAAATACATCTTCCACTAGACACCCTTTTCCATCTTAACAGCTACCAGGTCAGCAACAATATTGATGTAACTTTCGACAGAAGTCTCCTGGGAGCAACTAGACACTGCTTTAAAAAAAAAAAAAAAAAAAAAACGTAGTGGACAATACCAACTTATGTCAGGATCTAAAAAAGAATCAGCTTTGTGATGAAGCAAGATGCCTCTATGCCCAGCTGGCTTATAGGGGACTGTTTTGCCCTACTGTTCTATAGAAAAACAAATGAATTATTTGAAAAGGCAAACTCTCAAAGTTTAAAAAGAAAAAATCCTCAGAGACTGCTGTTCTCTAGAGTAAGATGCAGGAGGCCAACAAAAGTTGGAGAGTCCTTTAAATAGTACTTTGAGTATAACAATTGTCTAAAAACTAGCACCACCAAATAACAGGCTTACTTGCTGCCAGACATCCTCCAAGACAAACACTCTTACTTATTCTGTAGAGTAGGGGGAAGAAATTATTCCCCATTATATAATCATTATCCATTTTTAGTTAATTCCACACCAGCATGGAATATATTATCAACAAAGGTGAATCTCAGCGTTGTATCAAAGCCCTATCTCAGAAAACTGAAAAGGTAATGCTGGGTCTGGGGAGGTAGTGGGCAAAGTACTGGTTGCATAAGCCTGAGGACCTGTGTCCAGATGCCCAGGAATCACCACAACACCAGATGCAGTGGTTCACGAACGAGCAAATACTCAGAGCACACTAGTCAGGCAGTCTAGACAAATCAGTGAGCTTCAGATTCAGTAACAGACTCCTTAAAAGACAAGTTAGATTTATATTGCTTCAACTGATGTATAAAGCCTTTCCCCTTATAAATAGTTCTGGGTTGGGGTTTCTCTCTCTCTCTCTCTCTCTTTTTTTTTTTTTTTTTTCCTTTTTAATGTTTGTCTTCATACTGGGGAATTGTGAAAAATGTTTTAGTAAGATTCTTGCTTCAATGTCTTTAGGAAAACAATTAAGCCCTAAACTCTGGTGCTATATACAAACAAAAAAGGTGAAGAGTGATGAGGTAGAAACCAGGATATCAACAACATCTGACCTACATGCACGCACGCACGCACGCACGCACGCACGCACAAAGGGGGACAACTATTGCATTAAAGAAACTCTAAAAAGTATAATTATATGGATCACTGTCTTTGGATCTGAACTGAAACACCAAACTCCATACAATCACACTTTTAAGACAACTGGGAAAAGGTAGACACTGATGAACTCTATGGCTCCAGCATGGTGGTTGTGATGGTCTGAATGAAAATGGCCCTCATAGGCTCATATATTTGAATGCTTGGACACTGGCAATGGAACTGTTTGGAAGGAGTACAAGGATTAGGAGGTGTGGTTTTCAAAAGCCCATGCCAGGCTCAGATGTCTCTCCTCTCTCTCTTTCTAGCTAGCTCTCAGCTACTGCTCCAGTGCCTCTGTGTGTGTGTAGCCATGCTATCTGCCCTGACAATAATGGACTAAACCTCTGAAACTCTAAGCAAGTCGCCAACTAAATGTTTTCCAACAAAAGAGTTGCCTTGGTCACGGTGTCTCTTCACAGCAAAAGGACAGAGACTAAGACAGTAGCTCTCAGCTGTAATCCTAGCACTAAGGAAGCTGAGCCAGAAGGACTCTCATCAGTTTGAAGCCAGTCTAGGCTGCATACTGAGCTTTAAGCTAGCATGGACTATTGACTTAGACTTTGTCTCAAAAAACAAACAAATGAACAGTATATGGGCTGTGCCTGGTGGTAAAGGCCTATAGTCACAGCTACCAAAGAGTATGAGGCAGAAAGATTACAAGTTCAAGCAGACCTTGCCTGTGCTACACAGTGAATTCAAGGCCGGACAGGGCTGTTTACTGAGTCTGTTTAAAAGTTTTTTTTTAAAAAAAAAAAAAAAAAGCAAAAGGTGATAGGTAAATACCATAGTGACAGACTGTTTGCATTTTCATTCAAGGCCCTGGAATGAGCCAACAAAACCAAAAAAACAAACAATAACGCTCCACTATTCAGAATAATCATTTCTCAGAGGTGGTGGCACACAACTTTAATCCCAGCAAGTGGGATGCAGAGGCAAGTGGATCTCTGTGAGTTCCAAGCCAGCCTGGTCTACAGAGCGAGATCCAAAACAGGCACTAAAGCTACACAGAGAAACCCTGTCTCGAAAAACAAACAAGCAAAACAAACAAACAGGCCGGGCGGTGGTGTTGGTGTTGGTGTTGGTGTTGGTGTTGGTGTTGGTGGTGGTGGTGGCGGCGGCGGCGGCGGCGGCGGCGGCGGCGGCGGCGGCGGCGGCGGCGCACGCCTTTAATCCCAGCACTCGGGAGGCAGAGCCAGGCGGATCTCTGTGAGTTCGAGGCCAGCCTGGGCTACCAAGTGAGTTCCAGGAAAGGCACAAAGCTACACAGAGAAACTCTGTCTCGGGAATCATTTCTAACTTGTAGGCCTGATAATGGTATGAGTTATTATTTTTATACCCTAGAGATACACCAGTATGTAGTTTTTGGTATGCTTTATAGTGGAGTTGGGCTTGGTACCACAACCTATTATAGCCAGCACTAGGGAATTTAAGGTCAACATGAGTTACATAAATGAGACCTTGTCTCAAAAAAAATTATAGTGGAGATATAAAATACAGTGAGTAGAGGCCCACATGAAGCAGTATTAATTTAATGTTAAATTGTTGAAGTTACCAGGTAATGGTACATGCCTTTAATTCCAGCATTTGTGAGGTAGAAGCAGTTGGATCTCTGACTTCCAGGACAACCAGGGCACGCAGAGAAACTCTAATCCAAACCAAAACAAAACAAAAAATCTGTTCAAGTTAGCCAGGCGTGTTGGCACATGCCTTTAATGCCAGCACTCTGGCTGGATGGTGGTAGCACATAATTCCAGTACTCCAGAGGCAGAGGTAGGCAATCTCTATGTCTGTGAGTTCGAGGCCAGCCTAGTCTACACAACGAATTCCAGGACAGCCAGAGCTACACAGAGAAACTCTGTCTTGAAAAACAAACAAACAAATCTCATCACTCTGGAGGCAGAGGAAGTAGATCTCTGAGTTCAAGGACAACCTGATCTACATAGTGAGTTCTAGGACAGCTGAGGCTACATGGTGAGACCTTGTTTAAAAAAATAAAAAACAAAGAAGGATAATTAATGGTTATCAGACACTTGAAACTACAACCTGAAAAGAAGAGAAACCAAAACTATTAGGAAAAGTGGAAAGGGAATTCAGAGGGAAAAGACAAAGCAGGGACAAACGAAAACTATAATTAATAGAGTCAAAGACAGAAAAGTCACTGCTCCCATAGAACCAGAACAGTAGGCTATTTTTAAAAGAGGGAGGGGAAGAGAAAACAAGAATTAAAAGGAGCTCTCAAAAATCTAAAGTATAAAGAAGAAGCAAACACATTTTCTTTCTTAAAAACTATTTATTCCTTAGGGTAACCAGTTGGCAACAAGAAATACATCTTTATAAGAAAGCCTAGCTGTCATGTGCTGAAGAAAAATAAGTCAGAATAGCACCATTTCTATATCCTCAATAAATATGGGACATATTGGGTTACTCTTCAGATTTTGCTGGGTATCTCATAAACACTTTTACAATCAGTCTTTTAAACCAGACTTTCTAATTACTCCCACCTGAATGATGGTTTTAATGGACTATAATATAAAGGCTATCAAAAAAGCATGATTCAGGCTGTTTGCAAAGACACAAGACACAGACACACACACACACACACACACAGTGCTATTGTGTTCCCCAAAATATTTGTACACCCTAATAAACTTATCTGGGGTCAGAGAACAGAACAGCCATTAGATATAGTGGCCAGAAAATGGTGGCACACACGCCTTCAATCCTAGCATTCCAGAGGCAGAAATCCATCTGGATCTCTGTGAGTTCAAGGCCACACTGGAAACAGCCAGGCATGGTGACTCACGCCTTTAATCCCAGGAAGTGATGGCAGAAAGCAGAAAAGTATTTAAGGCGTGAGGATCAGGAACTAGAGCCAGGTGCTGGTGGCACACACCTTTAATTGCAGCACTCAAGAGGCAGAGGCAGGTAGATCTCTGAGTCTGAGGACAGCCTGGGCTACAGAATGAGTTCAAGGCTACACAGAGAAACCCTGTTTCAAAAAAAAAAAAAAAAACAAAAAAAAAAAACCTTTAAAAAAAAAGGTCCTTGGTTGCTCTGGCAAAGAATCCTGGTTCGATTTCCAGCACCCATATGGTGATTCACAACTATCTGTAACTCTAGTCCCAGGAGATGCAGAGCCCTCTTCTGACCTCCTAGGGTACCAGGCACACTTGTGGTGCACTTACATACATTCAAGTAAAACACTCATACACATAAAATAAATTTAAAAAATTTAAATAAAGAAGATCTATTCAATAAACTAAGATTTAGTGCATAGTTTGAAGCATTTATGTTAACTGTTCAAATCTCAAATCTCAACACAGCTAAATGTCATGGTACAAGCTTTAGCAACTGGAAGGTAAAGGCATGCTGATTGATCTCTTTATACCAAGTTCCAGGTCAGCAAGGGCTGCACAGTGAGATTCTGTCTCAAAAAGAAAAAAAAAAAAACAGATATGTGCTCGCTCGCTCTCTTCTCTCCTCTCTCTCTCTCACACACACACATACACACATATATACATACATACAATTTCTGCCCAACCACTAGGCAGAGATGGGTAAAACTGAGTAAACTGATTGAATTCCTTGAATTCCTATTCCAATATGAAAGTATACATTAAAGAATTAAAAAACAAACGGACTGGAATAGTAGCACATACCTATAATTCCAGCATTCTTGAAGCTAAGAATTGGAACCTCAGTATTTGGAGGGTTTAGGTAGGAGTGCCAATGAGTTCAAGGCCATCCAAGACTACGGTGTGAGACCTTGTCTCCAAAACAAAGCCACAAATGAGTGACTGCTTTCTTTTTATTCTTGATTTAAAACAAAACAAAATATGGTTTCATGTAGCCCAGGCTGGCTTAAAACTAGGTTATGTAGGTAAGTTTGGCCTTGAGTTCCTCATCTGCCTCATCTTCCCAGTGGATGGGATGATGGGGGTGAACCACAACACCTAACACAATACTGAATTTTAAAAAAAAAGATTTATTTTTGTTTTATGTACATGAAGTGTTTTGCCTTCATGTATGTAAGTGCACTGCATGCATCCCTGGTGTCTGAGGTCAGAAGAGGCATCAGATCCCCTGCAACTGGAGTTACAGATGGTTGTAGCTGGTAGGAATTGAACTTGGATCCTCTGGAACAGTAGTGATTGTTCTTAACCTCTGAGGCAACTCTTCAGCCCCCAATACCACAAATTTTAAACAAAATATCTGTAAACTATTCCTATGTATAGCATAATGTAAGTAGTGTCTGAAAAAAACTATACTTCAGAGTCACAGTTTTTCTGTATATAAAAAAGTCAAAAAACTTTTGGAAGAACTTTTTGGAAGTTTTAGCATAACTTGGCACCAACAGTAAGGGACAAAAATTTGAATGCACAAAGAGAACTTTAAATGCTTAGGCTTAGCAATTTGACCTTTAGATATTTATCCATTTAACCAACAAACTCTTATTAAGTGCCCACTGAATCCCCAGTTTGGTGGAATAAAAGCAATAGTCTGATATGATAGATGAGGTGCTAAGAAACGGGAAAGACATTTGGTTGTGGGAGGATATGATGAAACCACCATAATCCATAGTTGGGTGTTCCTAAAAGGCAATCCAGCCGGGCGGTGGTGGCGCACGCCTTTAATCCCAGCACTCGGGAGGCAGAGCCAGGCGGATCTCTGTGAGTTCGAGGCCAGCCTGGGCTACCAAGTGAGTTCCAGGAAAGGCACAAAGCTACACAGAGAAACCCTGTCTCGAAAAACCAAAAAAAAAAAAAAAAAAAAAGGCAATCCAGAATTGCATCCTGAACAACAAATAAAATCAATCAGTTGACAGGTAAAATTGAGGAGGTAAAATTGAGGAGGCAAGATAACTTAACTGCTAAGCCTGATAACTTGAATTCAATCCCAGGAACCCACATGGTCGAAGGAGAGAGCAGATTCCCCTAAGTTGTCTTCTGACTGCCACATACACACTGGTAACATGTGCATGGCCCTCTCAACGTGCACAATACATAAATACAATTTTTTTTTTTCGAGACAGGGTTTCTCTCTGTGTAGTTTTGGTACCTATCCAGAAACTCGCTTTGTAGACCAGGCTGGCCTTGAACTCACAGAGATCCGCCTGGCTCTGCCTCCCAAGTGTTGGGATTAAAGGCATGTGCCACCACTGCCCTGCCATAAATATAATTTTCAAAAAATTAAAATTAACCGGGCGGTGGTGGCGCACGCCTTTAATCCCAGCACTCGGGAGGCAGAGCCAGGCGGATCTCTGTGAGTTCGAGGCCAGCCTGGACTACCAAGTGAGTTCCAGGAAAGGAGCAAAGCTACACAGAGAAACCCTGTCTCGAAAAACAAAAACAAAAAAAATTAAAATTAGAGTGCTGGGGGAAAAAACAGCTTTTATGAAGGCCAGAAGAGAATACAAAATATTATTTGAGTGTGGCTCAAAATGGACAGATGAAACTCACAAGAGAGGGACATCTACATTCAAAACCTTCTATTTAGGAACTTAAGTAATTTTAAGAAATTTGGCTAGAGCCACTAAGAGTTTTTAAGTATGGAGATTATCTGATCAGATTTCCTTGTTTTCTCCTTTTAGTACTGCAAATGAATCCAGGGTACGGCACATGACTGGCAAATGCTCTACCTCCAAACTACACACCAGTCCCAGACTTCCATTTTGGGGAAATGGGAGCTTTATATGTTGCCAATACTGGAAACAAAAATCAGTCCTTTATTCAGAAATGCTCAGCACTTCCTTTGCGCCAGTTATGGATAGTGGTGAATAGAAAGTTTCTGCTCTGAGAAGGTAACATGCAGAGAGAGAGAGAGAGAGGTTGATAGCCTGTACCACACTGGTAGAAATGGACTTGGAAAAAAAGTGAGACCCCAACACTACAACAAAGGAAAGTCAAGCTGTCCATGCTTGTAATCTCAGCTATCTGGAAGACTAAAGCAGGTAAATGAGCTCAGGAATTTAAGACTGGCTTAGGCAACATGCCACCCTTCCCCACCCCAAAAGAAATAGGAAAATAGGACAGTGAAACAAAGTAGAAATGCCTGGAAAGTGAAGGCAGAAGGATCAGAAGTTTCAAGTCTGGGGGCTACATGAGACCTTGTCTAAAAATTTTATATATATACAGAAGTGAGGAGGAAGAGGTCAGGTAAGATGGTAAGATGGTGGTATCCTCCACAAAGACAGAGAACAAAGGAAAAGCATACTTTGGGGAGTTAAGTTCATTTTTAAAGATGATGGAAAACATTCAATAGGCAATGTGACTGGATCTACAACTCCAGAGAGAAGAGAATGACTATATTCCTACCAAGGACATATCCATTTTGGAATAATGAAGAATGGTAATTAAATCCATGGGAATACAGAGTATCAGCTAGGGGTATGCAGAATGAAAATAAAAAGACCTGTGAAAGAATGTCAAGGAAAGCAAACAGTAACATGAATACGGAAAATTCACAGTGGTCAGATACCAGAGGGAAAAAAAACAAGAGATTTTCAAGTAGCACAGCCTGAATAAGCCCTTGATTTGATTCTCAGCTCTGCAAAATGTCTCTTATTGGAAAGAGTTGCCAAAAAAGTTAAACTTTGCTGGAAAGTCAAGTTTGAAAAGGAATAAGGCCAAAAATAAAAGAAATTCATTTATGAAAAAGTAATATACTTTTCAAAGTTTTCTAGACTCTTGGAAGAGAAATTCTAAAATGTTAAAAAGTTTCAGACCTAAAAATTTATTCTAGTTGCCTCCATCAACGTAACCTTTTTATAAGCTTATTCTGTCTAACCTGCCTGCTTCTTTATTCTATCATCCTGTTTATTTCCTGAATCGCATCTACAATAATCTGCAATCTAGTGTTTTTTTTTTTTTTTTTACCTTTTCTCCTTTTTTTAGGTGAAGGGTGGGCTCTAACTACATAGATCATATCTCATAGCCTGGAGCCTGTGAGCGTCTAGCCTGAGTACATGTAGCTACCATGCTAGCTAAAATCCCTCTCCCTCTCTCCCTCCTTATTCCTTTGCTCCTCTCTCTGCCATACTAGGAATCAAACCCAGGGCCCAGCCTTGTGCATGTTAATCAAACACTCTACCATTACTAGTACTAAGAAAAGCACAAGTTAGTCCCTCCCCGCCTCTTTATTTAGACAAGGTCTCACCAGGTAGACTCAGCTGTCTTGGAACTCACAATGTAGACCAATCTGGCCTTGAATTCAGATATCTGCCTTCCTCTACCTCTCAAGTACTGAGATTAAGAGATGTGCCACCACACCTACCTTTGGTCTTTTGTTGCCCAGACTGACTTTCAACCCATTATGGAGCTGAAGATGACTTTGAACTCCTAACCTGATCCTCTTGCATCTACTTCCACAAGTTAGGGTACAAGAGTACACCACCAAGACCAGCCATACTCTTAACTTCAAATTAATATTGTTTTATAAATGTCAAATTTAAATTTCTTTTTTCAAGACAGGGTCTTATATGTAGCTCTAGGTGTCCTTGAACTCACTATGTAGACCAGGCTACCTCGAACTCATAATAGAGATCTGACTACCTCTGCATCCAGAGTTCTTGGGTTAAAGACATATACCACTATAGCTGGACAGATTTAAATTTCTTATAGAAGTAGCTAAATTACAACCATTTCCTCTTTTCCTTGTGGTTATACTAATGTAGTATACATTTTATATATATGTATGTATACATATATATAAAACTTGGGCTGATGAGCCAATCCACAGGTAAAGGTGCTCGTCTACTAAATCTGGGGACCTGAGTTCAATCCTTAGAATCCAAAAAAAAGTAGAGAGAACCACATCCTCTGATGTACACACACACACACACACACACCTAGCATACAGACATCATGCACTCACATAGAATAATTTTAAAACACTTTTTTTTTTTTTTTGGTTTTTCAAGACAGGGTTTCTCTATGTAGCTTTGCGCCTTTCCTGGAGCTCGCTCCATAGACCAAGCTGGCCATGAACTCACAAAGATCCGCCTGCCTCTGCCTCTTATTCATCTCTGCAACTGACATATACCATGCTCATAAATTAATGCAAAGGCAGGCACGGTTGACACACATCTGTAATGCTAACAACTGGGAGGTGGAAGCAGGAGATCCTGAGTCCAAAGTCAGCCACTACAATTTAGCAAGTCTGAGGCTAGTCTGAGCTATATAAAACACTGTCTCAAAAACACTCAACAAAAATTTAATTCAAGCCAAGTGTGGTAATGCATTGCTTGTATTTCAGAACTTTCAAGGTAGAGGAAGAAAATCTCAAGTTTGAGACCACAGTGGGACACACAGTAAAACCTTGCCTCAAATTTTTTAAGTTAATTCAAATGAAACTTTGGTGACACTAGAAATATTCTCAAATCTAAACATTTTGTCGTACCAAGAAAAGTGTCAGAATGTATATTTATTTTGAAATGGTTCAGCAATAAAAGAAGTATGTGTATGTGAGCCAAGAAAGCTCAACAGAGAAAGAAAGGCACTTGCCATGCAAGCCTGGCAGCCTGAGTTTGATCCCTGGAACCCACCTAAAGGTGGAAGGAGGGAACCAACTCCACAAAATTGTCCTTTAACCTACACACAAAAAACACAACTAGCAAATGTGTATATATACATCAATACCTTGACATTCACATGTCAGGTTGAATACAACTACTGAATCTTGATAGTGAGTATATAGATATTCAGTGAGTGGATTTTTAATTTGTGTATATATGTCAACTTTTTCCTAATAATAAACAAATGGGATAGCTGACCAAAATGCTTTACTGATTTTGGGGCTGGAGAGATGGCTAAGCTGTTAAAGAACACATGTTCTTGCTCTCCCAACTTTAGTTCCCAGCCACCCACACCAAGCAGCTCATATCCACCTGTTAACTTCAGCTCCAGGGGCTCCAACACCCTCTTTCTGGACTACAAGGGCACCTGCACTCTCATGCACATTACCACATATGACACATACATACCTAACTAAAAATTAAATCTTAAAAAAAAAAAAAAAGTAGGGGCTGGAGAGATGGTTCCGTGGATTAAGAGTACTTAGTGCTCTTACAGAAGACCCAGGTTTGGTTCCCAGCACCAATCATCCACAATTCAGACACCAGGGGATCCAACACACTCCTCTGCCATCTTTGGGCATCAACCATCTAAGTGGTGCAAAATACTACATGCAAACAAGCAAAGACATTTCAAAGAAGGTCTTTTTAAAAAGTTTACTGACCTTGACTATTAAAAATATCCAATCTAGCTGGACAGTGGTGGTACATGCCTTTAATTCCAGCACTTTGAAGGCAGAGGCAAGTGGATCTCTGTGAGTTTGAGGCTAGCCTGGTCTACAAACGTTACACATAGAAACCCTGCCTCAAAAAACCAAAACACACAACAAAACAAACTCAATCTAGCCAAGAGCAGTAGCACATGGCTTTACTTCCAGCACTCAGAAGAGGCAGTCGATCTCTTTGAGTTCAAGGCCAGCCTGGTCTACATAGTAGTAAGTTCCAGGACAGCCAGAGCTACATAGTGAAACCCTGTCTTGAAACAACAACAAAATACTCAGTCTAGGAGGCTGGTGAGATGGTCCTGAGGTTAAGAGCACTTACTGCCTTACTGAGGACCCATATGTTTGCTTCCTAGCAGCCACCACATGATGCCTCACAACCACCTGCAATTCTAGTTCCAGGAGATCCAATGCCCCTTCTTCTGGCCTACTTGGTCTCCTACATACACTTGGTTCACATAAACTCACTTATGTTCTCACACACACACACACACACACACACACACACACACACACACACACACAGAGGAGAGAGAGAGAGAGAGAGAGAGAGAGAGAGAGAGAGAGAGAGAGAGAAGCTAGTAGCTGGTGTCATAGTACACACCCCCATAGTCATCATCATAATCATACTTTGGAGGTTCAGGCAGGAGAAATCACTGTTAAGTTTGAGACTGGTCTGCTGTAGAATAATCCTTTTATACACTGGGAAGAAGTGTTGCTCTCATTGTGAATAAAAAGCTGATTGGCCAATAGCTAGGCAGGATTTTCAGGGAAGAGAGAATGCTGGGAAGAAGGGCAGAGTTGGAGGAGATGCCATGAGATGCAGATGGAGCAGGATGGGAAGCATTTACAAGAGGTAAATGAGCCATGGGGCAGCACACAGATTAATAGAAATGGGTTAATTAAGTTATAAGAGCTAGCTAAAAACAATCCTAAGCTATTAGCTGAGCATTTATAATTAATATTAAGTCTCTATGTGGTTATTTGGGAGTGGCTGCCGGGACACAGAAAAGTCCACCTACAAATGGTGCCCAAATGTCCAGCACCTACATCCACATAAGACTTGAGAAAGCTTAAAAAAAGGTTCTAGTCACACAAAAACTGAGCCAAGCACGGCTTCCTAGTCTGGTGTCTCTCATGTCAGCCACGTTACTGAGACATGCCTCCTGGCAGCTGCCAGTACGACAAGAGCTAAGCCACATGGCAGGTTCTCGAAGTCTCTCACACGGGCTGAGGAACAGAGAGGTGTCTCCCAGCTACTACTGCCTGAGGGCTTGAGCCACCAGCACAAGCTCTGCCAGCATACTGCATAGTGAGTTTGGGGTTTTGCTCATGCAGACAGAAAAGGTTACAGATGCTCAGCAAAGACAGATCCAGATGGGAGGGGAAAAAAAACCTCTAAACAGGTTACAGAGTGTTTTAAAATGTACAAAGACTTGGGAGAGAAAAGAAAAAGGTTATAGACAATCATAATACACACACACACACACACACATAGTTTTAAAATAATAAAGTCCTTATAAAGGGAGTAAAGTAATATAAAAGAAAAAAGTCGCCGGGTGGTGGTGGCGCACGCCTTTAATCCCAGCACTCGGGAGGCAGAGCCAGGCTGATCTCTGTGAGTTTGAGGCCAGCCTGGGCTACCAAGTGAGTTCCAGGAAAGGCGCAAAGCTACACAGAGAAACCCTGTCTCAAAAAACCCCAAAAAAAAAAAAAAAAAGGTTATGTAAAGATGGGAAATACACAGAGAGTCTGGATCCTGTATGTTATTGTGTTGTCTTTAAAATTCTTTGACTGCTAATGAATGAGCAATAACTGCTAAGAAACACTGGATTATGGAAACTACTTGATTAAACCAACCTATGTATTTTAAAAATATCTTGATTTCAAAATGGAAGTCAAAATGTTGCTTTGGAAGAGAGGTTATACTTTTATTTCCACAGGAAATAAGAGGCTGTGGATTCATTCCAGGTTAAAGATGATCAGGTATGATCGAGGAAGACCCCCTAAACATCATGACCACAAGCATAAAGAAATAAACCTAAAAAAAACTACAAAACAAGAAATAAACCTAAAAAAAACCTACAAAACATGTAACATATATTTTACCTGCTCAAACATAGAACAAAAAAATCATCTTTGGCTAACTTGTATGCAACATACAGTCTATATTGTACTAATACAGATATGTACGTTATCTTTAAAAGTTTGTATATTTTCAGAGCAAGGGGACCAGACACCAATAAAAACAAATGGTCCAGGTGATCTAGAATCTCAAAATGCCTCTGGTACAGTTCTCAGAGTTCTGTATCCAGAACAGCTTCAAGGCTGCTGGCTGAACTGGTCCAGCCTCACAAACTACTCCAGCCAAGACTTAACCATTATCCTGAATTTTCTCAGGGTCCCCAAAGATGCCAACACCCCCAAACAACAGGAAGTAGTCTAGAGAATAATGTCCACATTCCCAAAAGATGAGTTATAGATGTTTATTATCATTTAAGGGGGGGTTGGTTACAAATTGTTATTGGTCATAGTCAAAAAAAAAAAAAGGCCCAACAAAAGAGTTAAATTCAAAGATCTCTTTCTAAAGGAAAAAAGAGGGTTATGATATAGAAATGATAAGGGGAAAGATTATTGAATCTACTTTAATAAAAAAACCTATTAATCACAAAATATTTTACATTGGTATGAATTTGGGTTTACTGATACAAATTTAAAGTTATTTTTTATACTGTATGTATGTTTCTACTCTTGTTTGAGGTATTGTGCATATACATTCATACCTATGCAGCTTGTTTAATTATGCAATGTAAAGTTTTAATCCTTGAAAACTATTTAGGATAATAAAGAAACACAGGTTAATAGTCACCCATAACTATCAAATTTACAGTCATGTTAGTTATGTTTTCTAGGTCATACAGAATTATATTTTAGATAGATAATCTTCAAACACTTGAAAGATCTATAGAATATGGCATTTAAAACATTTTAATAACATATGACTTTTCTTGACAGTGAGACACATCTGCTCCTGGTAACACCAATGTACTTCAGAGAAGATGATAGGCACTAAAGAACCTCCATATGGAGTTTGCTTTCTTTACGGCAAAGCTAGCCATTTGAGCAAAAAACTGTCCTTACCTCAATTGCTGACAGTATATTGTCCAAACTGGACTAGCAGGACACAAAAAAAAAAGTGATTGCCAAACTTTGCCAAGACAAAATTCCCTGCTTCTCAGGAAGTCTGTCGGATATACTAGGCCTGTAGGCCAAAGATGGATGCCCTAATGTTACAGAATTCTGGGTGACTATCCGGGCAGCCAGATGTCCCTGTTGTTAGGTAACATTACATCCTTCTGGGGTCTTTGATGGAGTTGAAGACTAGATAGTCAGAGTTTTCCTTAGTTATGATAAAAGGTAAATTAGATATAAAACTTTAGACTCACAAAGATATGATAAATAATATTTTCTAATGTTGCCAAATATAAAAGGACTGGATATTAAAACTATAATTCTTACTTAACTGTTTTTGTTGTATATAATTTTACTATGTTAAAGTTAAAACCTTCCCTTTAATTTGACAAAAAAAAAAAGGAAAATACTTGGAACAATCTTGTACACTGTAAATATGTATGGCTCTCACTGTTAATAAAAAGCTGACTGGCTGATGGCTAGGCAGGATTTCTGGAGCAGAGAGAATGCTGGAAAGGAGGATACAGTCAGAGGAGTCGCCAGCCAGACACAGAGAGGAAACAGGAAGTGCAAGATGAAAGAGAGGTAAAATGTAGATTAATATAAATGGGTTAATTTAAGTTGTAAGATCTAGTTAGTAATACACCTGAACTATTGACCAAGCATTTATAATTAATAATAAGTCTCTGAGTGATTATTTGGGAGTGGGCTGGAGGGACAGAGCTGACCAGAGGTCCTGACAAAAAAACTCTCCTACAAATGGTCTGGGATATATAAGATCCTAAAAAAGAAGGCCAGTGAAATGGGCAAAAAAAATGCTTGCTGCATAGGGCGGTGGTGACACACACCTTTAATCCCAAGTACAGTCAGGTGGATCTTGTGAGTTCAAGGCCAGCTTGGTATACAAAGCGAGTTCCAAGATAGTTAGGACTATTACACAGAAAAGCCCTGTCTCTAAAAAAAACAAAAAAACAAACAAAAAAAGCTTGCTATCAAGCCTAATGACCCTAGTTTGATCCCCAGAACCCTCAGAACCCACTGGGTAGAGCCAAGTCCCAAAAGCTATCCTTTTGAACTCCACTTGAGCTCTGTGGCACACGTACCCTCTCCACCACACAAGGAAATTTTTTTTATAAAGATGACTCAGCAGTTAAAAGTGCTTGCTGCACAATCATGAGGAGCAAAGTTCAAATTTCAGCACCCACATAACAAGCAGGTCTGTACCACATTCCCCAAGACCAATAAGGTAGAATGAAAGAACTGACCTCTTTAAGTTCTCCCACCTCTGCACATGAGCCTTGGCAAACATCCACCCATCCTCAAGCATGCTCAAGTAAATAAATTAAGTAAGTAAATTTTAGAGATGAGACAGTCATGGCAGCACATCTACAATCCCAGCACCCAGAAAGCTAAGACATAATTGTTTTCAGGAATCTGAGGTCAGTAAGTTCTAGACCAGCCTTGGAAATACATCAATCTTTAAAAAAAAAAAAAGGGGGGGGGAACCATAAATAAATGGACTCACAAGGATTACACAGTATTTCAGTACATAACAGACAAGAAAGTCTTGTGAAAAAGTGAAATTTAAACTGAGCATATAGTTGACAGAAACTAGCTAGGAATGGCAGTGCAAGCCTATTCCAAGACTTGGAAGGCTGATGCAAGAGGATTTCAAGTTCAAGGCTAATGTGGGTACATAAACAGAGAAAGTTTATGTAGAAAGAAAGCACAGGTCAGGACAAAAGGAAGAGAACAGGGAAGGAAAGGAGGAAAGAAAAGAGGGGGAGGAGCTGGCCAGATCAAGCTCTGAGGGAAGACATTGTATGGCAAGGGAACTATATGAGCAAAAGCATCTGCTGGGCCAGGGTTCAAGGACAGCTGTGTGACAGGGAACCCAAAGGGAAAAGTGGCAGGTGAAAGGATTTATTAGCGTTTGAAACTGGTCCAAATCTTAGGATCTAAACTCTGCCTTTCTGTATTTTGTCTGCTGTAATTTGGTGCTGGTGGTAACTTGCTGCAGTGCTGGGGATTGAACCCAGGTCGAGTAGGCAGATACTTTACCACTGAGCTATATTCCAGTTCCTAAGACAGTTCTAAAGGGAGTCACTAAAACAACAAACGAACCACACTCACACATACACACACAAATCAAATAAAAGCAAGAAAAGTGGAGCATATTCAAATTAAGTACAATCATTATAATAGAGATTACATTTCTGCCTCCTTCCTGGCAATTTCTGCAAGCAAGACATTACAGCACCTCACAGACTCCTTAGCATCCTCATCATTTCTATACTTCCCTAAATTTCCACAACGGTGCCCAGAATTTACTTTACACTCTAGAGATGCACAATTACCATGCTTTCAAATTACTTTGGCTATAAATACCCTCCGTGGAGCACTTCTGCTATAAGAGCATGCTCTTAATCTCTGGGTTAAAGGCACTGAGCATTCAGGGAGAGAATTAAACTGAATCCACTCTGTACTCTGGCCTGGAAGAGTGAACTTCTAGGTGTAGGCAAAACAGCTTATCATCTTACATGAGTGTGCTGAAGATGTAGTTATATGTTTGTAGTTTGGGAAGTGGTTCATCTAGCAGTTCATCAGTGTTCTCAATTCTCAGGTCAGGAGTCTATCCAAAGGTTTCAATATGGGGATTTAAAGATATGAACAGCCTATTTTTAAGGTCATTTACTTAAGAAATAAATACAAAACAGAGCCTAGTACTTTTCTGATTCTGCAACCTGTGGCAGATGGTTTTCTTGGAATGTGTGACCCTGACATTTCATCCCTGTTTACATTGATTGACAGAAGTTTAAGGCTGGTGGGAGCATTCTGCTTTACCAGAGGTGATAGGTCACACTGGGCCTGCTCCTGACCTCTTCGTTATGTGGCCCCATTCTCTTCCAATTACATCCACACAAAGGCAAAGGCCTGTATCCACACCAACAAGTGGCAAGCCACTTCAAAGGCCTTGATCTGTTTTATAAACAGTAGCAAGAAATTAACAGAATTTGTGGTCTCATCCGTTTTTTCAACCCTTCCCTCCATGTATATTTGGACACACTCCTGAAATAAAGTCAATTTTGTTTGGTAAATTCAATGTTATTCCTTTGAGACAGGTGGACTGCAAAATCTCGAGTAGAGAGCATGACTATAATTAGGATTTTTTAAAAACAATCATGGAATTGAGAGGTACATACAACAAAAACTTTTAAATGGTGCTGGCTATTTAATGCTAGGACACGAGCTGCCAAACAAATCTCATATACTCCAACCGTGTCATGAATTTTTGAAAAACAACACGTGGTTCCTTCGATAATTAGTCTCCTTCAATCACCATGTATTTATCTAGGTGTACTAGATGTCTTAGAAGCAAAAACAAGAAGGGCATTTTGACTGCCAAAGAAAAGTTCCTCAGAAACAACGCCAAGGCACTCAGCCTGAAGGCGAAAATCCTTACCTGGCTCAAAAAGCCAGAGGATCATTTACAGCCAGTGTTCCAAAAGGCTCAAGCATTCAGGTAAGAGTACAAAGGTCACTGCTCAGGTGTTCGAGCTAAGAGCCAGCCAAGTGCACTCGTAAGCCGCAGTATGCAAAGCAAATGCAGACAGGAAAAGTGTTGCAACACTCACCCACACCTCCTCAACCCCGCCCCCCAGTCGTCTTTATAAATAGAGGAGTCTGTAAGGGAACTGTCCAAGGTTACCACCTGATACGAAGGGAATGCCTCGGTGAGGAACATTAATAAAGTAAATGAGTTCACTTTATGTACTTACTGGGCACTGCTATTCGACATCTAAGTGGTTGACAAAGTGTTAAGCAAGGTACATCAGGCATAAAAATAAGACTTCCTTCTCGAGAGGATTTAAATGTCAAGAAGAAACTGACCGAAAGAGGGAGATCTCTAACTTCCCAAAGCAGTAGCAGCCCCCTTGGAAAGGCACCGAAGCCAGCGGAACTCACGGGCAGGACAGTACTGCCCCCCTCCCCAATGCTAAAAGTTTGAACCGGCACCCGACTATCCTCGGTGGTCGGAAACTTCCCGAAACAAGAAGCAACCAGACACCCTCAAGTCTCCGCCCTCGGGTAGCCCCAGGTGCCCTCATGCCAGGGTGTCGCTTCCTCCCCGGGCCCTCCCTCCCACTTCACCCCTCTCCCGGACGCTCGCTGGCCTGCCAGGGCTTCCAGTGCCGGCCGGGGTCCCGGAGTCCCGAGAGGCGGCGGAGCACCTCCCGGGGCCCCGGCCTCAGGCCTGCCCTTTAGGAGGCCACCCTGGCGCGCCCAGCGTCCGCAGGCGGGCCGCGACCCCCGCCCCCGCCGCCGCCGCCGGCCCTCACCTCCTCGGCGTGCTTGCGCAGCGCCTTCTCCCGCTCGTACTGGGTGATGAGCTGCTCGTTGTCGTCCCGCAGCAGCTCCAGCTCCACCTGGTGCTCCTGGTCCTGCGCGAACACCGAGTCCAGGTTCTCCAGCACGGCCACCACCAGTGGCATCAGCTCCTTGACCACCTCCTCGTCGTAGCGCCCGATGAGCCGCTCGAACTCGCGGTAGATGGAGCCGGCCAGGCCGGACACCCGCTCTGACATCACGGCCCCGGAGCCGCCGGGCTCCTCCTGGTACACCACACCGTCCTCCAGCTCCATGGTGGCGGGCGGGCGGGCGGCCCCGGGCGTCGCCGGCTGAGGGGCGGCACGGGCCCGCACGGGACGGGCACGGCGGAGGCTGGCGCTGGGGCTGGGCCCCGCGGGATGGGGGGCCGGGGCCCGGGCCGAGGAGGGGAGGGGTGGGGTAAGCGCACTCACCCCAACCGCCGCTGCACCAACTGCCGGGGCGGCCCGGCCGCGCGCGCGACGCGTCACCCGTGGGGCGGGGCCGGCGCCGCGTCGCCCCGGTGGGCGGGGCCCTCGCGGGAGGCCAGGCGCGGCCTGGGGCGGGGCCTTGCCGCTGCGTGCGGCGCCGGCTGTGACGCCAACACCCGGCGCCGCGCGGGCCGAGAGGCGGCAGGCGGAGGAAGTGACAGCCCGAGGCTGCGTTTGCGGGGCGCTCCCGGAGGAAAGGGAGGGGCTCTGGAGGGTGACAACTCCTCTTTCCCGACGAGATTGCGAGCGCCTTCTTCGCCTGTCTACAGCTCACACAGCGCCTTCGTGGCGCGCCAGACGTGTGGCCCCTGTCTCACAGACAAAGAAACCAGGCCCAGGGAAGTTGTGGGTTAGTCAAGGTCACGCAGCTAGAGCAGGAAAGAGAGCCGCGCCGACCACTTCCTACTGAGAATTCCGGACTCAGAGAAAAATGGAAAAGAGAGAACGAGGGAAACAAGCCTAACTAAGAGGAGGACTGTCCAGTGGATAAGGCTGCCTCGAGTAAGAGCGTACTGGTTGGGATTAGAGAAAAGAAGGGATAACCTTAACCAGAAGTGCAAAGCATCTGGAGAAGGGAAAGTGCGTGCCACTTCTAGCATTTTCCCAAACACTGGGTGTCTCTGCTCCCCGCCCACGAAAGGCATTTCTAGGTTGCAGCCACCCCACCCTCTCTCAGATCTTGAAAGGGAGGCGGAGCTGGTAAGTGAGAGGGTGAGAAGCTGCGGAGGATATGGGGTGGAGCCAGTGGTGGGAATAAGTCCCGTGATACATGAGGTCACCCCGCTTGGGAGTGCGTCACTTGTGGGGAATGCCACAACACCCAAGCCCTGGGCAGGCTGAGTCAAAGATCACTTCCCTGTATTCTCATCTCCCATCCTCAAGTTGGCCGGAAGACACTCCTAAAAGCCCCTTCTCTTTGCCATAGGTGACTCAGAAGTACAACGACTCCGACTCATCTAAAAATAAGGGAGGACTTAAATAGACAAGTTATTTGGGAGAAAATCGGCCAGCTCCTGGGGTTCTAAATACCCTCAATTTAGTGTTTAGAGGATCCAGATCGTCCCCAAAGTCTCCTACTTTTTTGATCTTCCTGGAAACCAACAAAAACACTATGGAGGTTGAGCCAGTGCCAATCTATAAACTCAAAATGAAAAAGATGAGAACTGTTATCAGGACTAACTTTGTGTCTGTTTTGCCAATCTCCCTCACCCCCACACCACTACCCCTTAAGTTTGAGGTCTCCCTTTCTCACCCTTACCCTGTGTATACATCTGGGTTATAGGAATGCTGCCCAGCTAGTTGAGGCTGAGCCCAAAATAGCCTATCGCTTTTTTTTTTTTTTTTTTTTTTTTTTTTTTGGTTTTTCGAGACAGGGTTTCCCTGTGTAGCTTTGTGCCTTTCCTGGAACTCACTTGGTAGCCCAGGCTGGCCTCGAACTCACAGAGATCCGCCTGCCTCTGCCTCCCGAGTGCTGGGATTAAAGGCGTGCGCCACCACCGCCCGGCAGCCTATCGCTTTTTTAAAACAATGCTTTTATGTGAATGAATGTTTTGCCTGCGTGCATGTCTGGATACTACAAGCGTGCAGTGCCAGAAGACGGTGTCACATCAGCTGGAACTGGCATTTTAGCTGTTGTGCACCCCCACATGTGTACTAGGAATCAAACCCGGGATCTTCTGGAAGAGCAGCCAATGCTCTTAACCACTGAGCCTTCCCTTCAGGCCGCCGAGCACTTCTTAATCTCATCTTGAAAACGTTGGCTTCTTTTCTTTGATATTACATTGGAAGTCCTGCTGTGAATATTCTCTCTCCCTTCCCTACCCCTTCATGAGTGCTGTCACTTAGTCTTCAAAGGTACCTCTATTTTCCTGTAGTCAGAAGATCTGGAAGACTTAGAGGGAGACTTTATTTTGTCTTTCTACAATATTATTGTACACTTAACGTTTGGGGGGGAAATTTTTGTTTGTTTGTTTTTTGCTTTTTGAGACAGGGTTTCTCTGTGTAGCTCTGTCTGTCCCGGAACTGGCTTTGTAGACCAGGCTCGCCTCAGACTCAGAGATCTGCCAGCTTCTGCCCCCCAAGTGTTGGAGACTAAAGATGTGTGCTACTTATTTTTTAATTTTTACATTTTTGGGGTGTGTGTGTGTGTGTGCCATGGACACACAAATGGAGGTCAGAGTAAGTTATTCCCTGCCACCATGTAAATCCCTGACATCCAAATCAGGTCATCAGTTTAAGGCAGAAAAATCATAAGCTCCAGGCCTACCTGGACCACAGAGCAAAACCTTACTTCAAAATATAAAATTTAGGGGTCAGTGAAATGGCTCAGCAGGTAGGGGTGCCTGTCACCAAGTCTGGCAACCTGAGTTTGATCCCCAGGTCTTACGGTAAAAAGAACCACCTCCCACAAGTTGTCCTCTGACCTTCACACACATGATGTAGCACATACATAAATAAAATGTAACTTAAGACAATTTTTTAATTAACATAAGAGCGAGCTGGGGAGATTCCTCGGTGGGTAAGACATGTACTGATCTCTGGTCAAAAAACAAGCAAGTACTGCTCTTGCAGAGAACCTGGGTTCACAAAGCTCCAGGGAATCCAGTAACCACTTCCGGACTCCAAGGGGCACTGCATTCACACATGCACAGACTCCCACAAACACATACACAAATAATTGAAAAAATAAAAATAGGTCATGAGTAAAGTTCCATGCCACCAAGCCTGACAACCTGAGTTTTGTCACCAACCCACACGGTAGGAGAGAACCAACTCCTGAAAGCTCTTTCGTGATGTCCACATGTGCTCCCTCCCCAAGTAAATAAATCTTAAAATTAAAATAAGGGATGGGAGAAATGGCCCAGCACATAAGAGTGCTTACTGCTTCTGTGGAGGACCACAGTTAGGTTCCCAGCACCCATATGCAACAGCCCACAACTACCTGTAACTCCAGCTCCAAAAGACCTTACTCCTTCTGGCCTCTGTGGGCCATACATTGTATGCACCGACATACAAGTGGTACACATAAACTCATCATACACACACACACACACACAAAAGATTTGTAAAAACTTAAGAATAGGGGCTGGAGAGATAGCTCAACAGTTAAGAGCAGTGGTGGTTCTTCCAGAAGATGCAGATTCAGTTCCCAGCACCCATGTGGTGACTCACAACCATCCCTACAATCAGTTCCAAGGGATCTAAGGGATCTAGTGCCTACTTCTAACTTCTTCAGTCACCATGCACACTCATAATGCATATATATACATGCAGCAAAACACTCATACACATAATCTTTAAAAAAATTAATGAATGGATAAAGTGCAACAAATGTGTGCAATGGAATAATATTCATTAATAAAGTACATACTGCAACATGGATTAATCTTAAAAACATACACTAAATGAAATATATGGTCCCACTCATATGAAATGTCCATAAATTGTGGAATCTAGAGACACAGACAGTAAGTTAGTGATTACCAATGTTGGGGGCATGAGGCATCATAATGATAAATGGAAGTGATCAATAATGGGTGTGAGATTTCTTTTAGGGTAATGGAAATCTTCTGAAATTGAAGTGATGTTCTACTCTGTCAATATACTAAAAGGCATTCTACTTTGTACTTAAGTTGTATGGTATATGAACTATATCTCAATAAAGCTAATAAATGAAACCATGTGCGATGTCTCACATCTGTTATACCAGCATTGGGGAGCCGAGACAGAAGGGTTATGAGTTAGAAGTCAACCTGGATTATTTAGTATTTAGTGAGCACCAGGTACTCTTGGGATGCAGAGTAAAGCCTGTGTCAAAACACAAACACATAACAGAGATAGATAGGTAGGTAGCTGGATACATGGATGGATGGATGGATGGATGGATGGATACATAGATACACAGATAGAGGAGAAAGAAAAAACTGGAAAGGTAGTTTAATGGTGCTTACTTAGCATACACCAGGCCATAGGTTCAATTGCCAGCAATGCAATAAATAAATGAAATAATACCGTGGATTTATGGACCAGTAGATCCAGTAGAACCACATAACCTTGTGTAAGAGAGTTGAACCAAAATGGTTTTGAAGTTGAGAACCTTGTAGTCTCATATGGACTGTCATATGAACAACTTAGGTGGGGTGGGAAACAATATTTACTGAAGACCTACTCAGTGCCAGTCTCCAAGGTAAAGACTAGTGAACCTTAATTTCTTCATTTGTAGTATATTGGGTTTTTTAAAATAATTTGTTTATTTTTATGTACATTGGTATTTTGCCTGCATGTATGTCTATGTGAGAGTATTGGAAGCTGGAGTTATAAACAGTTGTGAGCTACCATGTGGGTACTGGGAATTGAACCAGGGTCCTCTGGAAGAGCAGTCAGCGCCCTTAACTGCTGAACCATCTCTCCAGCCCTAAATATTGGGATTTGTTTAAGACTGAAGTTTTCAGCTGGGTATGTTGGCAAATGCCTTTAATCCCAGCGTTCAGGAGGCAGAGACAGGCGGATCTCTGCAGATTCGAGGCCAGCTTGGTCTACAAAGCAAGTTCCAAGACAGCCAGTGCCATTACACAGAGAAACCCTGTCTGGAAAAACAAACAAACAAAAATACTGAAGTTTTCCTTCCATTCTGAGATTCTGACTCTGGGGGCCAGCAAGATGACTCATTGAGTAAAGATATTGCAGCCAAGCTTGATGCTGTGTATTCGATTCCAGGCACCTACATGGAAGCAGTGAGGCTACTCCCACACATTGTCCTCTGACCTCTGCACACACACTGTGGCACTTTCCCACTCACACATATACACACACAATACATGTAATTTAAAAGTTAAAATTAGGGCTGGGCGGCAGTGGCGCATACCTTTAATCTCAGCATTCTGGAGGCAAAGACAAGCAAGATCTCTGTGAGTTTGAGGCAGGTCTGGTCTACAAAGCAAGTACCAGGACAGCCAGAGCTGTTATACAAAGAAACTCTATCTTGAAAACCAAAAATTAAAATTAAAATTAAAATTATAGTTCTGGCCAGGCGCAGTGGCATAGGAGTGTATTCTCAGCCCTTGGGAATTTGAAGCAGGAGGATCAGAAGTTAAAGGCTAGCCTCAGCTACATAGTGAATTCTAGGCCAGCTTGGACTACATGAGACTGCACCAAAAATGAATGGATGGATGGATGGATGGATGGATGGATGGATGGATGGATGGATGGAGGTGTGGTTTTCATTGGTCTATGTTTATGTCAGAGAAAGGCAAGATTTGATGATGTGACTTTGACTATGGAAGGAGGAGAAAGCAGATGACTTGGAAAATGCTGAGCAGGAGGGTCAGGAGAACACTGAGCCAAAATGGGTGAGCTTAGATGCCCAGCACTCCACACTGTAATTTTTGTCCCTGTGATGGTGGAGCTGGTCAAGGAGACAGACACTTTGTTCATTGCCATGATAGAGCACCAGACCTGAAAGATAGCCATCATCATTTGTCGACACCTGCCAGATGTGAACTATGTAGGGCAGCGTGAATGAACTCATCATCACAAACTGAGTGGAGCTGTTGGACTGCAATAGGGTGTTGCGGTTATCTATGTCCTGTAAGTAATAGACTCCACCCTTTCACTTCCTCAGTAAATAAGCAATCAATAAATAAGCTAGTTGTTGTAGTATACACCTATGTTCCAGTGCTCAAGAGGCAGAGCAAGGAGGATCTCTGTGAATTCCAGGCCAGACTGGACTATGAGTGAAAAATTGAGGACGTGATTGCTCCTATGTCTGCTCGAGGAGAAGGTTTTACTGTAGATATGAGGGAGAAAACAGAGGCATCTGGAAGGGTCCAGACTGAACCAGGCAATGAGAGGAGGGGACTGAGCGGAAGAGGAAGAGAAGAGAGAGGAGACAAGTGGACCAAGAGAGGAACCGTAGGTCTGGAGGCCAAGAGCAAGGCAGGAGACCAGAAGGAGTGCCAAATCAAAATGACTGGGTTATATAGAGATCAGAGAACCTGGGGGAGGAAAGTGAAGTACATCCCCAGGGCTGAAGAGGTTTAGGGTAGGGAGAGGGGTGAAGAGTGCTGGGAGGAGCCTACTGGGACTTATCCCAGGTGTCTTTGAAACCTGACAGGCTACATATTAAGTACCAGACCTTCCAGGACTACATAGTGAGACCCTGCCTTGAAACAAACAAAATATTTTTAAAAGTTTAAATAAAAATAAAATGGGTGGGCTGGAGAGATGGCTCAGCAGTTAAGAACACTGGCTGCTCTTCCAGAGGTCCTGAGTTCAATTCCCAGCAACCGCATGGTAGCTCACAACCATCTGTAATGAGATCTGGCGCCCTCTTCTGGCCTGAAGGAGTACATGCAGGCAGAACGCTGTATACATAATAAATAAATAAATCTTAAAAAAGTTAAATAAAATAAAATAAAAGCCCTTGCCAAGCAAGTCTAATGATCTGAGTTTGACTCCTGGTAACCATAGTGTATGGTTGACTTCAGAAAGTTGTCCTCTGACCTCCTCCTGTATACTCCTGTATACAGTGGCACACATATGCCCAAGGTCACACATAGTCAATGTACATCATACACAAGAGAGAGAGAGAGAGAGAGAGAGAGAGAGAGAGAGAGAGAGAGAGAGAGAGAGAGAGAGATTAATGATAAGTAAAATTTTGACTCTGCTTTTAGTAGTAGTAACAGGAGCCTGGTAGTCAGCTCCTAATTATGTAGGTAATAATAAGCCTCTTATTCCCAGAACTCACATCTAATCCCCAAGGACTGAGATTATCATAAAGACCAAGAATTATCAAGGAAAAACAGGCCACAGTGGACTTTGGAGTGTTTACTTTTGATTCCTAAAGGGAAGGAAATTCCACTCCAGGAGATTCCTTGCCCTTGCAAAATTAGTGGAGACAGTATGGCAAGCAGTTGGGGGTGGGTGGGGAGTTAATGAGGGAAGGAAGGGTGGAGTTTCTTCCTAAGCATAACAGTTATAATCAGAGGAAGGTTGGAATTATCAGTCCAGTAGTGCAGCCAGCCTTATGGAACTGCTACAGTGATTTCTATCTGATTCTATTTTTTTGTCTTGTTTCGCACACTTGTGTTCCCACCTAGGGGGAGAGAGGAAGTCACTGAAAGAGAAAGAGCCCCCAGGGCTCGGGTCTGCTGGTATGGCAGTGTGCAAAGCCAAGTGACTCATCACGCCATACGAACTACAACATGTCTGGAGAGGCAGTTTGGTTATGGAATGTTGGGCTCTTGAAGAGTGTCAGGGTATTTTTCAGAGTGCCCCGTTGCCTTTTCTTTTGAAAGGCCTGTTGCTGTTGTTGGTAGTGCTATAGAGCTGGCTCCATAAGTGCCACCCAACTACATCTGTACTGCCAACAGGTCTTGAAACAGGCATCACGAGAGATGACCTTCAGATCCATTCTTGTTAAGAATTTAACTTTTGCCAGGCATAGTTGCTCACACCTGTAATTCTAACACTCAGGGGCCGAAGTGGAAGATTATCATAAGTGAGAGGCCAGCCTAGGCTACACAGTGAGATCCAGAACAGCCTCGGCTCACACTGCAGAGTAAGATCCTGTTTGGTGGGGTTGGGGGTTGTGAAAAAGATAGAACACATGTAAACTAGCTAGAACCTGTCCTTGGGTTGCCACATCCCGGGGCGGGGGGGGGGGGGGGGATGACTCTATATGAATCACTCTACAGACAGTAAAGTGAAGTTACAAAGGTTAGCATCGACTTTTACCCCTCAGAAAAGTAAAAAATAAATAAATAAATCAATGAAATCTAAGGCAAGGTCAGTCCATAATCAGAAACAGGACATGAGCAAACTGAATCACAATACCTTGCTCTTGAAAACATTTTCTATTTAAGGGATACAGCTTATCTGAAAGAAAAAGAAAACAACAGAAAAAAGAGGGGCCGGTTGGAACAGGGGTGGTGTCTGGTCCGAAGGGAAACAGTCCACAGAGCCTTGGTGACCTTTGTCACTTTTCCTCCACATAGTCTTGTACGAAAATGACTCAGCTTGTCTGACACCAGTGGCCTATTTTTAGTAGGGACGACAGAGCCAGATGAAAACCTAAGCATAGCATCCATGTGCCACGCACCAGTCCCGCTCGCATATCAGAAGCAGGGAACAGGTAACTCATGTCTCCATTTCAGTTTAACGAGGGACAGCGCAGAGTCTGTCTACATACAGCACCCTCTACATTTGCTCTTTTGTTTCCCAGAGAGCAGGATGCTCACTCCTTGCTGTGTGAGACAAGTCAGGCTTAGGAGGCCTGTTAGCCGGCACTGAGTGGCACCCAAGCCCGCATTTTACAATGGAGGGGCCAGCCATAGTTTCTGGCCATGTAGAAACCAATGTCCTGAACTGGTGACTCTCAGCTCTGCATCCCATCACACTTCTACTGCTTCAAGTTCCCATGTCAAAGGCCAAGCCACATGGCTCATCCAGTAAAAGTGCCCGCCACACTGGGCGTAGTGGCAGGCATTGTGGCAGATGTCTTTAATTCCAGCAATTGGGAGGCAGAGGCAGGCCGATCTCTCTGAGTTTGAGGCCAGCCTGTTCTACATAGCAAGTTCCAGACTGTAGGACTAATGAGAGAGACCCTGACTCAAAAACAAAAAGTGCTTATCAGGCAAGACTGATGACCTGAGTCTACACACACACACACACACACACACACACACACACACACACACACACACTTTCAATTTTCAAAGTAAAAAACAAACAGTATCCTGTTGAACAGAAGACCATGGGTCTGAAGGAGGAGGATTCATCCCTGCAGACGTCTCTTCTAATGCAACAAGAATTTTATATACAAAGAAAGAACAAGTTCTCCCTGGGAACACAGGCTTGTAATTTTAGTCAAGTGGGTGACTGAGGCAGGAGGATGATGACTTTGAGATCAACCTGGACTAAATAAGTGAATTCCAAGCCAGCTTGAGCTTTATAGCAAGACTGTGTCTCAAACAATGAAGAAAAGAGGTAAGAGACAGGGGGGGAAAAGGTAAGAGTTGTTTAAAAATGATCAAGGGAGCTTGAGAAATAATGGGGATTCACTCCTGCAGTTGTAAAAGCGCAGCATGAACAGCACATGTCAAGAAGATAGCCCCAGGGAAACATAAAATTGGAGTTGGAATCAGTGAGTTTTAAGACCTTATTATCTAAAATCCAAGTGTAATCCCTACATTTGAGAAGCAGAGGCAGGAAGACCACCCAAAGCTTCAGACCATCAGGGTCTATATAGTGAGTTCCAGGCCAGTCAGAACTACATAGTGAGATCCTAGCTTTAAAAAAAAAAAAAAAAAAGTCTTGGGTTCCGGGCATATGCCTCTGATCCTAGCACTGGGGAGACAGAAGCAGGCAGATCTTTATGAATTCAAGGCCATCCTGGTCTACATAGTGAGTACCAGACCGGCCAAGACTACAAAATAAGACCCCATCTCAAAACACACACACACACACACACACACACACACACACACACACACACATACACACACACACACACACACACACACACGTCTTGAGTTTTCACCAGGTGCCAGCCATAAGCCTCTCTCAATGTACCTCAGAACATTGAAGAACTTTCTGCTCATAGACAGGCAAAAGGATGCCAAATCTATCAAGATCAAGAAAAACAAGGATGGGGGCTGGAGAGAAGACCCAGAGGTTAAGAGCACTGAGTGCTCTTCCAAAGGACTTGGGTTCAATTCCTAGCCCCCACAGGGTGCCTCACAACCATCCGTAACTCCAGTCTTAGAGGATCCAACACCCCCTCCCTCCCCCATGGGCACTGCATGTACATGGTGCAGTCATACAGGCAAGCAAAACATCTGTACTCATACAAATAATACACTTTAAGAAAGAAAAGAGAAACAAAGCTCACCACAACAGATACCTTTCTACCCTGCTTATCACAGACAAGAAGGAGGCAGAGACACTGAAGCAGGCCCTTCCCCCTCATTTGGCAGTGAAGAAGCTGAAGTGAAATGGACCTCCTCATTTGACTATACTAAAAATCTTGAAAAGCCAAAAAAAAGTCTTGTTTCCTAAATCTATTGTCTTAGAATTCTAAGGATTTCAAAATTTGTTCTTCAAGCTAACTAACCACTTTCCCTTTTGCAATTTTCTCTTATTTTATTTATTTATTTGTTTGTGTTGGTTCGTCGGTTGATTTTTTTGTTTGTTTGTTTGTTGGTTGGTTGGTTGTTTTTTTTTTTTTTTTTTTTTTTTTTTTTTTGGCTTCTCTGTGTAGCCCTGACTGTCCTGGAACTCATTCTGTAGACCAGGGGGGCCTGGAACTCAGAGATCCCCCTGCCTCTTCCTCCCAAGTGCTGGGACTAAAGGCGTGCGCCACTATCACCTGGCCTACTTTTTGTAATTTTAATATTCTATTCCCATTGGCTCTTTATTCCAAAAGACTAAATGACTATTTCTCACCATGAGAGACCCCAAATCTTTTATGCAGTATTTCACACTGACCCATGCACCCCACTACCATTCTCTTTTCTTTGTGTACCTAACCTTCAGTATACTGACTCTGTGGTGGCTTGAAAGAAAATGGCCTGCTGTGGAATAATCCTTCTGTACACTGTGAAAATGTGTTGCGCTCATTGTTAATAAAAAGCTGATTGGCTGATAGCTGGGCAGGAAGAGATTGGGCAGGAGAGCCAGGCTAGGAGGACACTGGGAAGAAGGGTGGAGTCTTGGGAGTCTCGAAAGATGCAGAGAGAAGCAAGATGAGCATGCCATGTTGAAAGAAGGTACTGCCAGGTGGCAGAAGATAGATAGGAAATATGAGTTACAAAGAGAGATGCATGGATTTCCCTGGGAAGGGGAAATAGAAGAGATCTCCTGGGTAAACTGGGGTAGGGGTGGGGGTGATGTAGGGATGGGAACTTGAGGGAGCAGGTTGGGCAGGCTGGGTGTGGGAGGCAGGTTGGGGGCAGGACAGAGGGGAAGAGTAATGAAAGAGATGTCTTGATGGGGGTGCCACTTGGGGGCTAGGGAGAAACCTGGAGCCAGCGAAACCCCCAGGAATCCACAAGGATGACCCCAGCAAAGACTCCTAGCAATAGTGGAGAGGGTGCCTGAACTGGTCATCTACTGTAATCAGATTGGTGACTATCCTAATTGTCATCAGAGATAATCTATCCAGTAACTGATGGAAACAGATGTATAGATTCACAGCCAAGCACTGGGCTGAGCTCCTGGAGTCTGGCTGAAGAAAGGGAGGAGGGATTGTATGAACCAAGGGAGTCATGTGGGGGGAACCCACAGAGACAGCTGATCTGAGCTTGTAGGAGCTCATGGACTCTGGACCAACAGTTAGAGAGCCTGCATGGGACTGACTTAGACCCTCTGCATGTGTGTGACAGTTGTGTAGCTTAGTCTGTTTGTGGGGCTCCTAGCAGTGAGATCAGGACCTTTCGCTGGCGCTTAGCTGGCTTTTGGGAACCTGTTCCCTATGCTGGATTACCTTGTCCAGCCTTGATGCAAGGGGAGGAGCTTGGTCCTGCCTCAACTTGATGTGCCATGCTTTGTTCAAGCCCATGGGAGGCTTGCCCCTTTCTGAATAGAGATGGAGGAAGAGCAGTGGATGGGGAGAGGGGTAGATGGGAAATGGAGAGGGAATGGAAGGAGAGTAGGGAGGGTAAGTGTGGTCAATATGTAAAATATGAAAAAAATGTTATTTAGCCAGGCAGTGGGGCGCATGCCTTTAATCCCAGCACTTGGGAGGCAGAGCCAGGCGGCGGATCTCTGGGAGTTCAAGGCCAGCCTGGTCTATAGCACAAGATCCAGGACAGGCACCAAAACTACACATAGGAACCCTGTCTTGAAAAACAAAACAAAAAAAGTTATTTAGATAAAAGAAAAGAAAAGAAGAAATATGGGTTAATTTAAAATGTAAGAGTTAGCTAATAACAAGCCTGAGCTATCGATCAAGCATCTGTAATTAATATTGAGTCTCCATGTTGGTTATTTGGGAACTGGCAGGTGGAAAAAAAAAGTCTGCCTATAATGGCCCCCAAAGGAAGCAGCACTATTAGGTGTGGCTTTGATGAAAGAAGTATGTCACTGTGGAGGAGGGCTTTGGGGTTTCTTTTGCTCAAGCTTCCCTCAGTGTGACAATTGACTTCCTGTTGCCTGTAAGATGTAGCATTCTCAGCTCTATTACCACATCTCCCTGCATACTACCATGCTCCCCATCATGATAATGGACTGAACCTCTGAAACTGTAAGTGAGCCCCTTCAATTCAATATTTTCTTTCTAAGAGTTGCTGTGGTCATGGTGTCTTTTCACAGCAATAGAAAACCGTAAGACAGAATTCAAGCAATTATTAAAGAAAAAAAAAGCAATCTCTATAAGCTAATTCTTGCTATGAGCTTTATATGTTCTCTTCTTAGGCACACACATGCTCAGAAATTGCTTTGCTAATTGTATATATGGTTACAATAATGAATCTAAAAGTGGCCATGGTTACACATGCTTATAATCCTAGTACTTTGGAGGTAGAGGCAAGAGGATTGGCATAAGTTCAAGGCTAGCATTGCAAGATATTTGATCACACTGTGAAGATGTGTTGCTGTTTTACCTCACCTACCTAGGCACCTCTGGTTGGTTTAATAAAGAGCTGAATGGCCAATAGCTAGGCAGGAAGAGGATAGGCAGAACTTCTGGGCAGAGATAGGAACTCTAGGTTAGAATCTGGTTCTGGGATTTCACCAGCAAGACACAGAGGATGTCAGACATACTGAGTACTGAGGAGAGGTAACGAGACACATGGCAGAATGTAAATTAATATAAACGGTTAATTTAAGTTATAAGAGCTAGTTGGGAACAAGCCTAAGCTAAGGTCACACTTTCATAATTCATAAGAAGTTTCTGTATCATTATTTGGGAGCCTGTAGTCCAAAGAAAGTCTGACAACGGGCTAGCCTAGTCTACCTAGTAAGTTCCAGGCTTGCCTGAGCTAGATATTAGGTGTATCAGTGTGTGTGTGTGTGTGTGTGTGTGTGTGTGTGTGTGTGTGTGTGTGTGTGTAACACAGAAAGGAATTGGGGAGGTACTTGCTTAAAATTCCAGCCTGGGACTGGAGAGATGACTCAGTGGTTAAGAGCACTGACTGCTCTTCCAGAGCACCCTCATGGCAGCTCACAACTGTCTCTAACTTCAAGATCTCACAGCCTCACACAGACATACATGTAGGCAAAATACCAATGTAAATGAAATAAAAAAGTAAATAAAAAAAATTCCAGCCTGGACCACAAAGAAAGTACCCACCCAGCCAAGCCTCTATAGAAAGATCTTATCATAATAATCAAAACTACAAACAAACAAATAAACCCCAAAACAAACAAAAAGTAATAAAGGCCAGCACTGGTACCTTGTGTCTAGAATCTTACCCCTTAGGGAATGGAAGAGAAGAATCAGGAGACCAGACTCAGGTACACATTGAATTTGAGGACAGCCTGAGCTACATGAGATCGTAGCTCAACAAAGCAAAACAAAATAAATAAAAACAAAACAAAGCTGGGCGGTGGTGACACACGCCTTTAATCCCAGCACTCGGGAGGCAGAGGCAGGCGGATCTCTGTCAGTTCAAGGCTAGCCTGGGCTACCAAGTGAGTTCCAGGAAAGGCGCAAAGCTGCACAGAGAAACCCTGTCTCGAAAAACAAAACAAACAAACAAACAAAAAAAAATACTAGGGCTTAGGATATATCTAGTGGTAGAGTGCTCACCTAGCATGAATAGGCAGGTCCTAGGTTTCCCCAGTAATGCAAAATAATAAAAGATATACTACTGTTCCTTCAGATCCGAATGCACATGTACTGTGGATGAGTGTGGTGGTTTGAAAGAAAATGGCCCCCAAAGGGAGTGACACTACTAGGAGGCATGACCTTGTTGGAGTATGTGTGGTCTTGTTGGAGGAAGTGTGTCACTGTGGAAGTGGGCTTTGAGGTCTCATATATGCTCAAGATACCGCCCAGTGTCTCAGACCACTTCCTGTTGCCTGCAATATGTAGGATTCTCAGCTACTTCTCCAGCACCATGTCTGCCAGTGTGCCACCATGTCCCGCCATGATGATAATGGACTGAACCTCTGAACTGTAATCGAGCCACCCTAATTAAATTATTAACTTAAAGAGTTGCTGTGGTCATGGTGTCTTCTTCACAGCAATAGAAATCCTAACTAAGACAATAAGCCTTACTCATTTCTACAACAGGTCATGAGGTCAGTTTTGCAGAGTTCTTTGAATCTACTGTGTGTTTATCTAACTCCAGGGATGGCCGAAGGACCTGACTCCCAGAGGAGTAATGCAACCTGCTTTCATGCCTTCAGTGTTTCCCATACCTCCCTTTCTCCCCCCTCCCTTCTCCAGAAAGAGTGTTCTTGCTCTTTCTGACTCCAATTGCAGGAAGTCAGGAGGGTCTTTCCAGACCACTCTCAGCTGAGTAGCTCCTGGAAAACTGGATGTAAAATGAAGCATGGGAGAAAAAGAGAGAAAACTCTGCAAGTGTGAGCCATGCCTTAAGGGGAAGAGCACTGGTCATCTGATGGAAGGCAAAGCATGCCAAAGAACAGAAAGGGGATGCAGCAGTGATTGGTGGATTCAGAGGTGGAAGGTTAAAGTTTAGTGTGTTAAGTGGATGGTTTGCAACTAGCCTAGGGGAAGAGAGTGTGTGATATACTATGGGACGAACACAGACATGTCCAACTCACAGAAGGTCATGGGTTTTGATACTTCTTAATCCCCTCAGAGTTTACCAGGAGCATTTGACTTACTGTGGTTGATGAGCCAGAAAGAATTGATGGCTGTCACCTCGAGGCCAAATCAAACAGAAATACCTGTGACTTGTTCTCTCCACCCTGCTGTAGAGCGCTTAGGTCTTGTACTGAGATAGCAGAGCCACATGTTGGAGTAGCTGGGCTCCCAGGGAGACAGGTGCTGGCCCCGAAGCCGACTTGAGATGAGTGAGGCAGTTTCGTTTTGTTTAGTCATGGACACTTGGGATTTCTTTTTTGCTGTTGCTACATAACCTGGCCTAATACGACAAATAAAGAGGTACTATAGGGATATGGCTTTTTAGAAATAATAGATCACATGCCATGAGACTCCAAACTAGAGAGGCTAAGAGGAAGAAGCACTAAACTGGTTTAGAATTGCCCTTGGGGAAGACAAAAATTCTCAGAGACTCCAGCGGACATCCTAGAGAGTCAAACCACATGAAAGTAAGAAGGAAATTAATACCAAGTCACTGCCCTGAGTGTTGAGCCTCTTCATCCATATAATCCTTTTCCCCAGAGAGATTTAGCCTGAAAGCCAAAACCAAGGTCACAGCACATATAGAGACTATTACAAGCCAAAAGCTCATAGTTTTGCTAAAGACTCTATTGAATCTAAGTTTAGGAAGTGGAAATAAGCTTGTGTATTGATGCACACCTGTAATCCCAACACTGGAGAAACTGAGGCAGGAGGATCAGAGTTCAAGGCCAAACCCGAGCTAAATAACGAATTCAAGTCCAGCCAGGAATACCTAGAGACTGCTTCAATCACCTACCTCAAACGTGTCTCACTCTATCTCACATGTATACATGCAAGCATGCATTTAAGTTCTGGAGAAAGGGAGAGGTGAACTCACAACCAGACTCGAGGTCGGGGCAGTTATTTAACCTTCTTGTATCTTAGTTCCTCTGTCTTAAAACAGGATTAAGAGTAGTAGTGCCCACAAGTCAGGCATGGTCGTCCACGTATGTAATACCAGTACTCTAAAGGTTAACGCAGCAGGATTACTGTGAGTTCTAGGCTAGTCAGGGTTTCTTCGCAAGACTGTAACAAATATCCCAAACAGCTGGGCAGTGGTGGCGCTCCCCTTTAATCCCAGCACTGAGGCAGGCGGATCTCTGTGAGTCTGAAGCCAGCCTGGTCTACAGAGCGAGTTCCAGGACAGGCACCAAAGCTACAGAGAGAAACCCTGTCTTGAAAAACAAATAAATAAACAAAAAATATCCCATACAGGCCAGATATAGTGATTCATATCTGTATCTCAGCACTTTAGATTCTAGAGTCTGGAGCAGTGGTTCTCAACCTTCCTAATGTTGCAACCCTTTAATACAGCTCCTCATGTTGGGATGACCCCCATCATAAAATTATTTTTTGTTGCTTCTTCATAACTGTAATTTTGCTACTGTTATGAATTGTATTGCAATATCTGTGTTTTCCAATGGTTTTAGGCGATCCCTGTGAAATGGCTGTTTGACCCTCAAAAGGGATCTCTACCAACTGCTGAGAACCTCTGGTCTAGAGGCTAAGGCAGGAGCATTATGAGTTCAAGACCAGCGTGGGCTACCAACTGAATACCAAGTCAACCAGGGTTAGAGAATAAAGAGCTGAGTGGTGGTGGTGGTGGTGGTGGTGGTGGTGGTGGTGGCGGCGGCGGCGGCGGCGGCGGCGGCGGCGGCGGCGGCGGCGGCAGCGGCGCACGCCTTTAATCCCAGCACTCGGGAGGCAGAGCCAGGTGAATCTCTGTGAGTTCGAGACCAGCCTGGTCTACAGAGTAAGTTCCGGGATAGCTAGGGCTTCACAGAGAAATCACGTCTTATAAAACCAATGAATGAATGAATAAGGAAGGAAGAAAAAAAAAGAAGGAAGGATATGGTTGTTGCAGTAGACTGTATGATAAACAGTCCCAATCTCTCACATCTTTCTCCAATCAGCAAATAATGCAGAATTCTTCAAAAGCTATCTGCCTCTCTCTTTCAGGAGAGGCTGGGGGTGGGACAGGGAGTGCTGAGGAAGCAAAGGCAGATGAATTATGTGGCTCTTGTGATGCTCAGGCAATTGCTTTCATGAGAAGATCCTGCTGTTTGATTTGTAGTTTGCCCCTGGAGTCAAAGGTAGGCGGGTTCATATTTTCTCCTTGATTATTGGCAATGAAAGTTCCCCAGGGGCTATTCTCAATGAGTATGACAAATGTCTCATCTTTACCCTACCTCCCAGAGCACCTTTCCGTTTCTCAGGCTTAGGCATAATGTATTAGTTGCTCTGATTCCTTAAATCATTAATAACCAGACCTCTGTGTCCTAGATCAATTCCATTCTCAGTACAGTATTACAGCTAGCTGTCTCGTTTGCCTCCAATGCCATTTAAAAACAATTATGTCATCATCATGTCGTCCCATTATGATTCATTTGCACACTGTTGTGACCTCCTCCAGAAGTGAGACCCAGGACTGAAGCCTTGTGTAATTATGAAGCAATGCACATGAGGTTGAGAGCCAGGATCTGGCTTGGAACTCTGGTTGTGACCCAGTAATCCTCCCCTCATGAGCCACGTGAGGTTTTACGTTTCCTCACCTGAAAAGAAGGGATACCACTTGTTGTTGTTGTTAAGGCATCCCACATGCTCATAGAGGGTACTACTAATGAGCCACACCTGACCTTGATAGCAATAAGAAGGTCATGCAGTTGTGTGACTAGTTAATTCAAGTGAAGTATATAGGCACCATGGTGCATGCAGGTAACCCCAGCACCTGGGAGGTGGGGAAGACCAGGGGCTCAAGGCCAGCCTCAGCTGCACAATAAGAGCTCAAAGCAAGCTTGGATTATGAGACTTTGTCTCAAAGAAAAACACATACAAAACAAACTAAAAAACAAAACACAGGTTGGGGATTTAGCTCGGTGGTAGAGCGCTTGCTCAAGGCCCTGGGTTCAGTCCTCAACTCTGAAAAAAAAAAAAAAAGAAAGAAAAAACAAGCAAACAAAAAACCACTTTGTGTTTGGCATAGTACAACTTTGATAAATGCAGACTAAGCCAGATGTGGTAGCACAAGCCAGTAATTCAGACATGACAAAGGCTGAAGCAGGAGGATCACCTTGAGTTTGAGGTTAGCCTGGGCTACAAAGCAAGCTCCTGTTTCAAAATACAGAAATAACACACCCCTCACAACAAAGCCCACATCAAATGCATGGTAATTAGCACACTCATCTTTTTTTTTTTTTTTTTTTTTTTTTTGAGACAGGGTTTCTCTGTGTAGCTTTGCGCCTTTCCTGGAACTCACTTGGTAGCCCAGGCTGGCCTCGAACTCACAGAGATCCGCCTGGCTCTGCCTCCCGAGTGCTGGGATTAAAGGCGTGCGCCACCACCGCCCGGCTCAACACACTCATCTTTTATTAAGAAATTTTCTATTCATTTTACATAGCAACCACAGATTCCCTCTCTCCTCCCTCCTTCCACCCCCAGCCTTTCCCTCCAACTTACCACCCCCCATTCCCACCTCCTCCAAGGCAAGGTCTCCCACGGGGAGTCAGCAGAGCCTGGTATATTCCGTTGAGGCAGGTCCAATCCCCTCCTCCCTGCACCAAGGTGTCCCACCGTAGGCACTGGGCTCCAGAAAGCTGGCTCATAGCATGCTAAATTTGATTCGTTGCCCAGCCTGACCTATGAATGAAAGTGAGGACATGACAGCTCCAAGGTGTGGTTGAAGAGGTGGGTTTTATTGTAGATACCAGGGGGAGTTCAGCCAGAGAGAAATGGAAAGATCCAGACTGAACATGGCCAGCAGAATAGATTGGGCCATGAGAGGAGAGAGAGAAGAGGAGAGCAAAAGAGGAAGAGGAGAGAAGGCAAGCAGACCAAAAAGCCAAGAGAACCAAAGGTGAGCAGAGCCAAGAGAGCATGTGGCCAAAATGGCTGGTTTATCTAGGAATCAGAGTGAGCCTTGTCTCCTCCTCGTCTTCCTCCTCCTCGTCTTCCTCCTCTGCTTTTGTTTTCGGAGACAGGGTTTCTCTGTGTAGTCCTGGCTGTCCTGGAGCTCACTATATTGACCAGGCTGGCCTCAAACTCACAGAGATCCTCCTGCCTCTGCCTCCTGAGTGCTGGGATTAAAGGTGCGCACCACTACTGCCTGGCCTCCTTCTGCTTCTTGAGTGCTGGGATCCATGGTTATCTATCACCTTAGGTGAACAATTCCAGAATGTCTGTCCTTAAGCCTGGCACCTCTTCTAAACTCCCTTTAATTTCTAAGAGCTCTATGTTTGTCTGTTTGCACCTGTAGTGGGCAGAGCAGAACTATGAGCGTCCTGATCTATCACTCTCTGCTTTATAACCTGAGACAGTTTCTCACTGAACCTGGAGCTAGGTAGGTGCCCAGCAAGCTTCTGAGTCTTCTATCTCTGCCTTCCACAGCTTTAGTGTTACAGACATGTGCTCAACCATGCCTGGTTTCTTTTGTTGTATTTATGGTTGTTGTTTTTAATGTGTGTTTGGGGATTTGAACTCAGGTCCTTAGGTTTGTGTGGCAAGTACTCTAACCCACTGAGCCATCTCTCTAGCCCAGTTGCTGAGCACTTTCTATTTCAATCCTCCACCAGTAACATTACAACCAACCATGGTCCTCTAGCTGGTCCACTGTGCTTTCCTATTTCTATTTCGATCACATTGTCACGGTTTCTAAGGCTGACATTTAGTACAGCGTATCAGATAGTCTGTTAAATTTTCATTGGATTACTTTATATAATCCTCACAACACTCTGATGATGTAAGGGCTATCCTCTTCATTTAGCAACTATGGAAATTGATCCTTAGAAATGGTGAGTAATTTGTCCAAGACCACATTTCTCAAGAAGTGACAGAGCCATAAGCCACACCCGAACGTTTTAGAAACACAGCCATGCTCTTCAGCACTGCGATTACCTAAGTGCCCATCGAAGACTTACTATTCTAATCAGGTGCAAACCTGATCAGTTTATCCCAGGAATCCATCAAAAACATGTTCCTTGACTGTATTAACCCAGAAGATCTGACCTGTCACACTTTAGTTATTGATGATGCCCAGTCTCCTATTAGATTTCTTCTCTCCCATCTTTTCTGTTCAATTTCCAGACCTTAGCTAACTTGGGTCAAGAACTAAACCACGGCTCATCCTGTGTACCAGTGTGAACATGAATTAATGGGGCCATGTCTTTTATTCTTTTCTCTGTTAATGAGTAAAAAACAAAAACAAACAAACAAAAAACCCTGGATTGTTCATTTTTTGTGTTGTTTCATTTGAGTTTTTTATTTTATTTTTTATTTTATTTTTGGTGGACAGTGTTTTACGCCTAGTGTGAAGGCCCACAGAAGCTCCCTAGTAAAGTCTTACTCAAGGTCAGAAAGTCTGAGCTTGCTTTACCCAGCAGGGTTGCATAATAGAATGATTTGGTCAAAGGCATGGTTACCAGGTGTTTTGAAGGGTCTACACTTGGTTGTATCTTGTGCTTTGATCTTGAAAGGGGGAGGTCTTTTGTCTCTCCTCTTGCTAGTGTATAAAAAGCCCATTAGAAATAAATTCAAGCCAGACATTGGTGGCACATGCCTTTAGTCCCAGCACTTAGGAGGCAAAGCTAGGTGGATCTCTGTGAGTTCGAGGCCAGCCTGGTCTACAGCATAAGATCCAGGACAGGCACCAAAGCTACACAGAGAAACCCTGTCTCAGAAAAACCAAAAAAAAAAAAAAATCAAAAAAAAAAAAAAGAAAAAGAAAAAGAAAAAAAGAAAAAAGAAAAAAAAGGAAAGAAACTTGAGGCTGCATGGTATTGACTCAGGACCCTCCCGAAGCTATCCTGTGTCTTTCATCTATATTTCTATCATTTCTCAATTCCTCACTCCCCTCTTTAAGGAACCCTTTGGTCAGAGCTGAACTCCAACACTGAACCCCAACACCTTAGGCTGGTCTGGAACTTGCTATGTAACTGAGGATGGCCTTAAACTCCTGATACCCTACCTTAGTCTCCCAAGTTGTTGGGATCACAAGCATAAGCCACTACATTTAGCTAATCTTTTCCTTCTTCTATTTCTATTTCTATTTTATTTTTTTATGGTTCTTTATTGGGGGGCTGGTGGCACCCATGTAAAGGATAACTCTTTGGAGTTAGTTCTCTCCTACTATACGGAGTCCAGGGATCAAACTCAGACCATCAGGCTTGGTGGCAAGCACCTTTACTCACTGGCCCCCTCTTTTTCTTTGATTATAGTTGATATAATTAATGAAGTTCATTAAACATTTCTTCTTTTATTATGTTTTTATATTTTTAATATATTCAAATAACATTTGGGCTGTGCCTGATGGCTCATGCCTTTAATCACAGCATTCAGGAGGCAGAAGCTGGCGAAATCTCTGAGTCTGAGGCTAGCCTAGTCTACAAAATGAATTCCAGGATAGTCAGGGCTACACAGAGAAACCCTGTCTTGAAAATAACAAACAAAAACTTTTAGCTAGTGCTGGCTATTCTTTGTTGTCAGCTCAACTACATCTAGAATTAAATGAAGCCCAAGTGGCTGGGTACACCAGTGAGGGATTTTTCCTTAGTTAAATCTTTTGAAGTGGGAAGACCCACTTTTACTCTTGACCACACCTTCTGCTGGCAGCCTATATAAAGTACACGGAAGAAGGAAGCTTGCTTTTTGTCTGCTTGCTCTCAGTCTTCCTGGCAAGTTCATTCCTTCACTGGCATTAAAACCTACTTTGGGATTCTGGAGGATGCTGAAGGCCAGCCAATATATCCAGCCACATGGACTGATCAACTACTGGATTCCTGGACCTTCTGTTGTAGACAGTCATTGTTGGACTACTGGAGAACCACCTATAAGCCTCTCTAATAAACTCCCTTTCTCTCTCTCTCTCTCTCTCTCTCTCTCTCTATATATATATATATATATATATATATATATGTATATATATACATATATATGTATATATATATATATAGACTGTATAGATATATAGACTCATTCTATAAGTTCTGTTCCTCTGGAGCAGTGGTTCTCAACCTTTCTAATGCTTCATACCTTCAATACAGTTCACCATGTTGTGGTGACCCCCAACCATAAAATTATTTTATTGCTACTTCATAATTGTAATTTTGCTATTGTTATGAATCATAATGTAAAAATCTGATATGCAGGATATATGATATATAATCCCCAAGGGGGTCACCAGCCATGGTTGAGAACCCCTGCTCTAGAAAACCCTGACAAATATAGCTAGATACAGTAACAAATACCTATAATCCTAGTATTAGGGAGTCTGAAGGAGGTTTGTAAGTTCAAGATTGGTCGGGCTGCAGAGTAAGTTCAGGACTAACCTGGGCAATGTTAGTGAGACTGACCCTGTCTCAAAATTAAAAAAAGAATAAAAAGAGGAGAAAGGGACTGGGGACATAGCTCAGTGAGTGCTTACCTAGCTCTGGTTTTGATTCCTAGTAACATAAAAGCACACACACACAAACATACACACACCACCACCACCACCAGCAGCAGCAGTAGCAACAACAACAACAAGAAAAGTTATGTAGGAAAGGCTGAAGGCCAGTGAGTGGAGACAGTGCCTTCCAAGCTGGGTGTTTCAAGTTACTCTGAAATCTCCTGCTAGAGTTTCTTGACAGGACATGGGTTAATATGCCAGCGATGGCTAATCTTTGTTGTCAGCTTGACTACAACTGGAATCGACTAAAACCCAAGTAGCTGGGCATGCGGGGTAAGGGTTTGTCTTGATTGGATCATTTGAGGTGGGAAGACCCATCCGAAACCTAATGTGTCATACCTTGATTATTGATGATACCAGCACCTTCTGGTGGCAGCCCACATACAAGGACATGAAGGAAGGAAGTTTTTGCTTTTTGCTTGCCAGCTCTTTCTGGCCAGTTTATTTATCCTGCTGGGGTTTGAGAACCTACTTCTTCAGATTCCAGTATAGACTGAAGACCAACTGAAACATCCAGCCCCTTGGACTGAACCACTTCCAGATTTGTGGCCCTTCTGTCAGGAGACAGCCACTGTTGTACTAGGTAGGCCACAGCCTGTAAGCCTCTCTAGTAAACCATATGCATACATTCTATATATATTAATCCTATCAGTTCCGTTCCCTTAGAGAACCCTCACTAATACTATGGCCATAAAACTTGGTTAGTTTTAAATTCTTTTTTTTTTTTAAAGATTTATTTATTTATTATGTATACAGAAGAGGGCATCAGATCTCATTACAGATGGTTGTGAGCCACCATGTGGGTGCTGGGAATTGAACTCAGGACCTCTGGAAGAGCAGTCAGTGCTCTTAACCTCTGAGCCATCTCTCCAGCCCTAGTTTTAAATTCTTAGAGCTTTCTAAGTCCTAGAGCATTTCCCTGGAGAAGCGCCTGTGGGTTGTATGGGTCTAGGAAGGAGGGTGAGGGGGAAGAGTCATAGAATTAGCAGGCTTCCAGGAAGACCGGAGACCTTCCTGTTCTTTTCCTTAGCATCTGCCAAGCCGCCTCCCAACTCCCAGCAAAGCCTAAATACTCACTTCCAAAGAACCTGGCTGAAAAACAAAACAAGCCAGTGAGGTGGCTCAGTAGGTAAAGGCTCTTGTTGCCAAGCCTAATGAACTCAGTTTGACCTTAGAAACCACAACATGGAAGGATCACATGGGCTCCTTCAAATTGTCCTCTTGGCTCTATATACATGGCAAGGCACATGTCCCTCCACCCCAAACGTATTTAAAGTTGTTTTCAAACTATAACATTACAGTCACTTCATTGTCTCCCTCTCCCTCAAATAAACAAAACAAGAACCCAGCTCTGAAACTGCCTTAAAGAGTCTACCAGCCAACAGGGCTAAAAACCTCAATTCTCAGGTTTCATGACAGACTACAGACTGGAACCCCGAGTTTTAGCAAATGCCCAGGTGATTGTTTTGTATGCAGATGTTGGAAAAGCACAAGTGAAGTGCATCCCAACCAATAAAAAAAAAATGGTTTTATTTTGTTCTTTTTTTTTTTGAGACTGGGACTTATGGATCCCTGACTGGCCTTGAACTCACTATTTTAGCTGAGGATGACCTTGAACTCTTGATTCTCCTGCTTAAGGTACTAGGATTATATATGTGCACTATCATGCACTGTTTAATATGTTTTACATCTGTTTATGCTGTGGGATAGTTGTTTAATGATGCAAAGCTGTGTTGCATTCTTCTATGTTGCATTTGTTTAACTCTGTAAAGCTGTGTTATTTTGCCTGCCTTAAACACCTGATTGGTCTAATAAAGAGCTGAGTGGCCAACAGCTAAGCAGGAGTGGGATAGGCGGGGCTGCCAGGCACAGAGAATGTATAGGAGGAGAAATCTAGGCTGGGGGAGGAGAAAAGAGGAGCAGGGAGCCAGAAAAGGAGAAGACGAGGGTGCCAGGGGCCAGCCACACAGCCAGCCATGGAGTAAGAAGGAAAGAAAGATATATAGAATAAAGGAAGGTAAAAAGCCCAGAGGCAAAGTGTAGTTAAAGGGAAACAGGATCATTTAAGTTAGAAAAGCTAGCTAGGAACAAGCCAAGCTAAGTCTGGGCATTTGTAAGTAAGAATAAATCTCAATGTATTTATTTGGGAGTTGGGTGGTGGGCTTAAAAATCACTCTGTAGGCCGGGCCTTTAATCCCAGCACTCGGGAGGCAGAGGCAGACAGACCTCTGTGAGTTCGAGGCCAGCCTGGGCTACCAAATGAGTTCCAGGAAAGGCGCAAAACTACACAGAAACCCTGTCTCGAAAAAACCAAACCAAAAAAAAAAAAAAAAAAAAAAATCACTCTGTAGCACTGGCATGCTTTGAACTTGTGATCCTTTTGTCTCAGCCTGCCAAGTAGCTGGAATTAAAGGTCTGTGCTTGTTTTGTTGCTGCTGTTGTGTGGTTGTTTTTGTGACAATGTGGTGGTTTGAATAAGAATAGTCCTTCACAGGCTCACATATTTGAATGCTTGGTCCCCAATTGGAACTATTTGGGAAGGACTAGGAGCTATGGCCTTGTTGGAGATGTGCCACTGGGGGTGGGCTTTGAGGTTTCAAAAGCACATGCCATTCCCAGTTAGCTCTCTTTCTCTGCCTCCTATTTGCAGATCAAGATGTGAGCTGCCAGCTACTGCTCCAGCATCACACCTGCCTGGTGCCATGCTCCTCATATGATGGTCATGGACTCTAACCCTCTGCCGCAGTGAGCCCCACACTAAATATTTTCTTTTATAAGGTGCTTTGGTCATGATATCTTAGCAACAGAAAAGTAACTAAGACAGAAAGGGTATATTAATTTGTGTTCCTGTTATTGTGATCAAATACCCTTTGAAAGGCAACTTAAGAGAGAAAGATGGTGTGTGTGTGTGTGTGTGTGTGTGTGTGTGTGTGTGTGTGTGCACTCCTAGTTTCAAGTCACAGTCCAACACAGCAGAGAAGTCACAGCAGCAGGAACTTGAGGGAGCTGTTTACACCCCCAGTCAAGAAGCCGGGTGACAAATGCATGCTTTCCTGTGTTCAGCTCACTTTCTCCATTTTACATAGTCCAGGATCCCATGCCCTTAGATTCCTAGCACCACATAAACTGGATGTGGGAGCAGACATCTGTAATCCCAGCATTTTGGAGGGAGATAGAGGGGGATTGAAGTTCAAGGTCATTTTGGCTATCTAGTAACTTTGAGTCCAACCTGGGCTACAAGAGAAACTGTCTCAAACAACAAACAACAACAACAAAACCTAAAACCAAGAAATTAAGCTGGACATGGTGGCTCATGCTTAAAATCCCAGCATTTGGGAAGCTAAGGTAGGATTTTTGTAAGTTGTAAGCTAGCCTGGGCTAAATTACAACTTACAAAAATCCAAATACTACATAGAACAACTACCTCCAAACAACAAGGTAAACAAAAACCCAAACCAAAGCAAAACATAAACAAATCTAGAAAATTGTCATTCTTATTACCCACAAGAATTACGTCCTCATCAGTTTTCCCTGTGCTCATTTATGTCCTGTAGGTATGATTTCTTGAAACTTTGTTATATGTGTACATTTGGGTAATTGCCATCACAGTCAAGATACAGAAACAGGCTAGCTACAACATAAATTTGAGGCCAGTCTGAGCTACATGAGATCCTGTTTCCAAACAAACCACAAATAAACAAAACCAGCAATTAACTATCTTACTCACCAACCAAACAAAAGCTAAAGCAAAGCTTGCTGAAATAGGCTAGGCATAGTCCAAGATTTCCTTATGGTACCTCTTTACCAATATGTGTACTCTTTATCTACCCCTAACTCCTGGTACCTCTTGTCATGTAACAAAGTTCTACAGAGGCTGGAGATATATGAAGCTCAGGGGTAGTATATATGCCTAGCATTTGTGAGACCCTAGATCTGATCCACTACCCCAAAAGAATGTTACATAAATGAAATAATACAGTTTGTTCATTTTTGCTACAATCTAGGTATTTCCTTTCTTCAGAGATGAGGTCTCATTGTGTTTTCTAGGCTGGCCTTGAATTTCCTGAGCCAAAGTGATTCTTTTACTTCATCCTCAGAGTATCAGAGACTATAGATATGTCCCTGTTGTGGAATATTTGTTTAACCAGGCAAAGATGTATTATATTTGTTCATGCTGCATTTGTTAACTATATAAATATGGGTTACATTTATTTTTGCTGTGGAATATTTAACTGTATAAAGGTATGTTGCTTTTGTTTATGCTGCATTTGTTTAATGATGTAAGGGTGTGTGTTGCATCTGTTTCACCTTGCTTGCCTAAGGCACCTGATTGGTCTAACAAAGAGTTGAATGGGCAATAGCTAGGCAGAGAAAGGATAGGTGGGCTAGCAGGCAGAGAGAGAGTAAATAGGAGGAGAAATCTAGACTCAAAAAGAAGAGAAAGGGGGTAAGATCTAGAGAAGAAGGAGGAGGAGAGAATGAGAGACATGGCCTGGGGCAAGAAACCAGGCAGATGACAGACAGACAGAAAGTAGTAAAGTAAGATACACAGAAGTACAGAAGGTAATAAGCTCCAAGGCAAAGGTAGATAAAGAGAAACAGGTTAATTTAAGTTAAAAAGATCTAGCTAGAAACATGCCCAAACTAGGTGGAGCATTCAAAACTAAGAATAAGTCTCTATTTGGGTCATGATTTGGGTGCTGGGTGGTCTTCTGGTTCATGTCCCAGCTACAGGTTTGATTTTCAGTTTAAGATTAAGCTCAGGGTTCTGTATCTGCTGGGTTAAATCTCCACCACTGTGCTATATCCCTAGTCAACAAGTGAATTTTTCAGTCAGAATAATTTAAATTCCTATCAAGAATCTAGATCCTGTTTTACCTCATCAATATTATTTGGCGTCATCATTACTGGTCTCTCTCTTTTTTAGGACTTTTTTTTTTTTTTTAAACAGGGTCTTATGTGACTCACGCTGATCTCAAATTTAAGTTGCATAGGATGACCTTGAGCTCTTGATGTTCCTGCCTCTATCATACCTAGCTTGAAGACAAGTTCTTACTGTTGTAGTTCAGGCTGGCTTTGAATGTTCAGTCCTCCTGATTTAGCTTTTCAAAAGCTGAGAGTGTTCACTATTTTAGAATTCTTACAAGTGTATTGATATCTCATTATGGTTTTACTTCATATTTCTCTAGTGGCTAATGAAGTTAAAGATCTCTCTCTCTCTCTCTCTCTCTCTCTCTCTCTCTCTCTCTCTCTCTCTCTCTCTGTGTGTGTGTGTGTGTGTGTGTGTGCACATGTACTCACGTTGCCCTGGAAATCCCTACACAGGTAAAACTGGCCTTGTATTCAAGGTGATCCTCTGATATAATCTAGGCTGACTTCAGACTAACTATGTAGCTAAGATGACCTTAAACTTCTGATCTTGTACCTGTCTCAGAAGTGCTGGGATTGTAGGCATGTGCCACTATACCAAAACTAGATAACCCTGGGGATTGCACCCAGGACCTTGTGCATGTTAAGCAAACATTCTACCCACTGAACTATAACCACAGCCCCCCCCCCCCCCCCGTCACCTGTATATTCTGCCTGTGAAATGTCTATTCTTGTCTTTTGCCCATTTTCTTTTATTTTCCTCTTTCTTTTTGTCTTTTCTTTCTTTTTGGTATTTGAGACAGGGTTTCTCTGTGTAACAGCTCTGGCTGGTCTGGAACTCTAGACCAGGCTGGCTTCTAATTCAGAGATCCACCTTCCTCTGCCTCCTGAGTGTTGAGATTAAAGGTGTGACCCAGACTTCTTTCTCTGTCACTCAAGTGGCCTGGAAGTCTTGATGCTCCTGCCTCAGCCTTCCCAGTGCTATGAGTCCATGAAGACAAGACCTTTCTCAGTGAGCAACACCCCTGTCCCTCCATTTCATAAAAAAAAAAGAAAGAAAAGAAAAGACAAAAGGGGGTGGAGAGATGGTTCAGTGGTTATAGAGCACATACTGTTCTTTCAGAGAACGAGTTCAATTCCCAAGACCCACATCCAATTATTCACAACTGTTTGCAACTCTAGCTTCTAGGGACCTGACATTCCTCTGTCATAGTTCAGGTCTCTATTGCTGTAAAGAGACAACATGACCATGGCAACTCGTATAAAGGAAAATATTTAATTGAGGTGGTGGCTTACACTTCAGAAGTTTAGTCCAATCTCATCTAGGCAGGGAACATGGCAACATACAGGCAGACATGGTGCCAGCTACATCTTGATCAGAAGGCAACAGGAAGTTGACTAAGACATCAGGTTGTATCCTAGCATAGGAAACCTTAAAGCCCACCTCCACAGTGACACACTTCCTCTAACAAGGCCATACCCACTCCAACAAAGCAGTACCTCCTAAAATGTCTACTCCCTATGAGCTTATGGGGGGGCAATTACATTCAAACTATCACACCCTCTGACTACCTCATACGTAGACATACACATGAACACATAAATAATGAATAGTAGTAATGTCAGACTTGACACCTTTAATCCCAGCACTCAGGAGGCAGAGGCAGGTGAATCTCTGTGTTAGAGGCCAGCCTGGGCTACATAAGAGACCCTGCCTCAAAAAAAAAAAATAATTGAGAAAAAAAATCCTCCTACAATAATTAAAAAAAAAATTCTCCTACTGCGTTTCCTACCATCCAGCGCTCACTATAATTCTCGGCTCTCTGGTAATAATAGGCTTGTTCCTCATGACTGAACTTCGTGTAGGTCTATTTGATTATCACTTCTGCAGAGATTTCTCAGCCTTGTTTTTTTTTTTTTTTTTCCCCCTCCCTGCTCTGTTCTTCTTCACAGCACTTACATAACCGTGTATTCACTGTCACTTTTCTTTTTATTGTTTGTCCCAATTCTCAACCCGACCAGAAGCCTCGGGTGAGCTTACTGCTTTATCCCTAGGTTCTAGAATAGTGCCTGCTGGGCACGTAGTATTTAGTACAGTTAGTGGCTTGACAGGTAAGGGAAGCAGGAGGGAAGGTTCTCCCGGGACTCTAGGTCTGACTTCATGCAGTGTGAGCGCCCCCTCCCGGGAAGTGAGGTAGGATAGGAACAAAAGATGGCCGCCAGCCGGAAGCGCCCCCGGGGGGGGGAGGGGTGCGGGCGGGGGAGAGGGAAACAAAAACAAAAGCCACACCCAGTATCGGAAGTTAAGCCCTGGGAGAGTGCTCCCTAGAATGCCCTCCTACTCGCCGGAGGAAGCTGGGACCGGCGGTGTCCCGCCTAAAGGGCTCTCCGGAATCGGAACAGTACGAAAAGGTTCCGTGCGAGCCGCTGCTGGGAACCACGTGAGGCCAGGGCGCGTTTCCGGTGCGGGCAGTCGCAGCCGGAGCGAG